>NC_141547.1:15807500-16092500 GCF_021556685.1 Rattus norvegicus
GTATGGTGGCAAACACTTTTAATCCCAGCACTCAGGAGAGGCAGAGGTAAGCAGATCTCTGTGAGTTCAAGGCCAGCTTGGCCAACATAGCAAGTTCCAGGCTACCCTGTCCTACATAGTAAAGCCTTGTCTCAACAACTAACACCTAACAACTAACTAACTAACAAACAAACTAACTAACTAACTAACTAACAAAAAATGCTGGAGACTGCAAGGAAATTAAGTGATTTCAGCATATATTCTGTTGGGTGGTAAAGTAATATCTTTTCTTTCCCACTTTCAGATTGTATTCACGGCGACCACTTTTGTTGGCTATGTAGGACTGTGGACAGGTCAAAGTCCCCACAAGTTTACAATTTCTGGTGATGAACGAGGTAATTAAAACAAACTCTTGAGCATTTTAAACCAAATCCTTGAGGTTTTCCGGGTACATACCTCACTGGCTCAACCAGCAGAATCTGGAAAGGAACCTTCCAGTGCCAGAGACTTTCACTTAGTGAGGGGAGACAGAAAGTAGCCTGTGAGAGCTGAGGGTGAGCTCGGGTGCTGGTTAGAACCAAAAGCACAGAGGTCTGGGGGGACAGGCCTTCCCCCACCCTTGGGATCCCAGTCTGGGTCTACAGAGGCCAGAGGAGATCATCTGGGTGGTCTGAAAGTCACGGAAAAGACCACCGGTGTCACTGTGGGTACGTCACAGAAATGAGACAGTCTGTGCAGTCGAGGCAGGGAGGACATCAGAGATGCTGAGGAGATGGTGGCCATAGTGAGTGTCTGCACTTTTAACCATAATAGAAGAAGCTGTAGGAGAATTCTAGGACAGAGTGAACAGCTCTCTCTCTCTCTCTCTCTCTCTCTCTCTCTCTCTCTCTCTCTTTCTCTCTCTGTATGTGTGTCTGTCTCTGTCTCTCTGTCTCTATCTCTCTCTCTGTCTCTGCCTCTGTCTCTCTGTGTCTCTGTCTCTGTGTCTCTGTCTCTCTCTCTCTCTCACACACACACACACACACACACACACACACACACACACACACACATACACACTACTGGGATCCTCTCGTGTCAGCCTCCTAAATGCTGGGATTGCAAAAGCACCACCATGCCTAGACCTGGTTTATGTTTGACCCTTACTTTGGCTTCTCAGTAGAGACTGAACTGTGCTGGGTTAAGGTAAAGTCGGAAGAACACAGTGGATGCTATTGAATTCATCCCATTTTCCTGTCCACAAGCAACATTTATGAACCTCCTCGATTTAACACGCAGGCACTCAAACATTTCCTCACGGAAGCAGGCAGAGCCAGTCCTGGAGACCTGTATGGACAGGATACAGAGCTGGAAACTGAGGCTACAAAATGAAATGGTGGCTAATGGATGGAAGAGACATTTCTCAGGCTCAGTCAGTTGAATCGTTCTGTTTGCTAACAACTCTGAGTCATTGCCCAAACCTCAAGGCAACATTGTTCCATTCTATAATATGTGGAAAGCCAGAGAGAGGCGACATCTTGCAGCTTAGTGAGAGGTAACCTAGGGGCTTAGTGAGGAGAGCAAAGAGTATGTCTATTACATTCCTCATCCGATGACCCCTGACTAGCATCATGCTGTCATTGACTCATTGATAGGTCTCTCTCTCTCTCTCTCTCTCTCTCTCTCTCTCTCCTTCCCTGCCTTCCTCCCTCCCTCTCTCCCTCCTTACCTCCTTTCCTCCCTCTCTTCTCTCTCTCTTTCTCCCTTCCTCCTTCCCTCCCTTCCTCTCTTTTCTCTCTCTCCCTCCCTCCCTTCCCCCCTTTCTTCCTCTCTCTCTCATCTACAGCATTCAGTGTTTTATCCATGTGTATTTATTCACATCAGTCAGGAATGAATCTGACTTCCAGCCACAACATGACAAGGCTAAGAGGTGTTTTTAAGTGTGATGGCTGCAGATGTATATGTGTACTTAAATGACGGGCTTTGACAGGCTTTGATTCCATTGCCTTGTGAATTAAGATGTTTGTTAAAGTGATTGTGAGAATATGGGCAATTTTAAGTAACTGAGTTGGTCTGTAATGTACAAATTTGATGAACTGCTGTCATATTTAAACTTGCTAAAGCTGGGTCAGAAATGACTGGAGAGATGGCTCAACTGTTAAAGTCTAGACTCACAACCAAAGCTATAAGCTACCGCAGAAGGACAAGTTCACTAACCTTCATAATCTCTGTTGAGCAGGTTCCCTTGAAAGGAATAAAATTTAATCTTGCCCGAGATATAATTATTTCATGATTTTATCTAACACAATCACTGTTGTATCAGACACAAAAGATTCTGTTTTCAAAACCTGAGGGAAGCGAAGCCTGGTGGCACACCTCTGTACTCAACACCTGTAGGCTGAGGCAGAAGAGTATCCAGTTAGAGTCTGCCTTGGACTATCTAGGAAGATCCTACCTCAAAAAATAAAAAGAAAGAAAAGAGGAAAAAGAAAAATCGGTGACTATCTGCACACCTTTGTTTATTAGAAGCGATCTATAGTCATTGTATGAATATAAACGTTCACTTGTGTATATGATGTTTTTATGATCGAGTGTCCCTCAGGCTTGGGGCCACCAAGATGGCTCAGCCAGCAAAGGCACTTCTTGTTGAGCCTAGTGAACTGGATCCTTGGTCCTTGGGACCCAGATGGAAGGAGGGAGAACTTCCCTCAAGCTGTCCTTTCATTATCTCCACACATAGACTGTGCACATGGGCACATGCACATAACCCACCACACACACACACACACACACACACACACACACACACACACACACATACACTATATATATACATACATATATACATACATACATATATATACATATATATATACATACATATATATACATATACATATATATATATATATATAAAAGGAGGAAATTCAGGCCTTTGAAAGCTGGACACTAACTAGTAAAATCACTCTTCATTAGCTAAAATTTCTTTCACACATTAGATTAAATTATAATATTAGGAAGAAAACAAATTTTGTGAATGGTGGCAGCTGCGTGACTCAGCTGGTAAACGCCAAGTCTGAGGCTCTGAGTTTCATGCCCGGGGCCCACACGGTGGAAGAAGGAAACCGATTCTTGCAAGCCGTCCTCTACACCCACGTGCATGCTGTGGCATGCGCTCACCCTCACCTAAGTCCACAGTAAAACGAAGGATGTAAATAAACGTCATTTAAAAACTTGATTAATAAGATTATTTTTCCTGCGCATGGTTTTGGACCTTGGGCTGATTGACGCTTCTTTATGCACGCAGACAAAGGCTGGTGGTGGGAGAACATGATTGCTGCGCTTTCCTTGGGACACTCGCCCATCAGCTGGCTTATCCGCAAAGTGAGTAACCTATAGTGTGGACTCTGCCCTGCTCCTGAGCCCGTCTACACAGAGTGACCACACTGCGGCTTCGCCTCCCTCACACGATCGATCGATCGATCGCTGTCCCCTAAGAAGAAGTGTTTGAGTGTTCCCAGACGCATCTGTGTTTCCGTAGTAAACATCGAGGATAAAGCAGGAGACTGCTTAGCAGTAACGAGGACAGGTTTTAACCAGCTCTGTCCTATTGGGATAGAGACAAGAATCCGGTGTGATTCGTACCCAGCTCAGCTCTGATCCGTGCAGAGGCATGGGGCTGCTTTAAAGCAAGAGTAAAGAGAAAAGGAAGGGGTAAATGGAGACACAGAGAAGACACACGGGATAAGTGCGAAAAGAGTAATAAAGATATCTCATCTTGGGTTGGGGATTTAGCTCAGTGGTAGAGCGCTTGCCTAGCAAGCACAAGGTCCTGGGTTCAGTCCCCAGCTCCGAAAAAAAAAAGAAAAAAAAAAGATATCTCATCTTTCCAGCAATGTGTAGTAGGCTGGGGAACTCACAATGCCTTGTCAGGGTCTCGGGGACTTACGTGCCTTGTTGAGAGAGCCTTTGGTGACCCTAGCTCCTGAATTGTCCTGTCATTTGCCCCCTTTCCTATCCTCATACTTCTCTGTGTCTTAATAGGATGGCGTCTGCAAAATGTCTTCCTCTCAGAAAGTGACCAGGAGTGGTCGTGATGGTGGAGGGGTGGGAGGGTCCCAATGCAGAGGGTTCTTGGCCGCTCCGTTTAGCAAAGGAGCCCAAACAGAAGGGGGGAGTTGGAAAATGACCCCCTTCACTGCTTGCCTCAGACTTCATAGACTTAGTCTGTCTCCTCATTCTAATGGCGCCATGCCACAATTCCAAGCCATTGCCAGTTGACTCCATTGGCCTGGAACTCAGTCCCACAACCACCCCACCCCGTGTGACTCCTGTTTGTCTCTTGGTCCTTGAGCTCTTGTGCTTAAGATGAGCTCCCTGCTGTGGCTTCTTCTGTCATTACTTCACCGTTGCCTGTTGATGTCTTTATTGTAACATCCTCCAGTCTAGTACAGAGCAGAGCTCACACAGTGGCTAGGGAGAACAATGAATAGGAGGTGTGGTCTGCTAGAGATGTTCCTTAGCCAAAGCTGAGGAGTTTGTCACAGTTGTTTTGTTCTCCCCTTAGGAGTCCCCATGACAACGGGATAAAGCCAGAAGAGTTACAGGTTACAGCCTGACTTAGCATAAGGAGGTTACACTCTGGAATGTGTGTTCTGCAACACGGTCCTTTCCCTTGGATGAGGTTGCTGGTACCGCTTTATCTTTTTCTTTAGACCCTGACTGAGTCCGAAGACTTCGAAGCGGCCGTTTACACGCTGGCCAAGACTCCCCTCATTGCTGATGTGTATTACATCGTTGGGGGTACATCGCCCCAGGAGGGAGTAGTCATCACCAGGGACAGAGGTGGCCCCGCGGACATTTGGCCTCTTGACCCTCTGAATGGAGCGTGCGTAGAATCACAGTCTCTTTATCAAATTTTTATTTGCTGAAGTAGGGGTTATTTTTATATTTAACAGTCGTCCCTGGATAAGACAAGTTAATGTGCTCTGCCGCAGGTGGTTCCGAGTCGAGACCAATTATGACCACTGGGAGCCTGTGCCCAAGAGGGATGACCGAAGGTAGACTCTTTGTTCTTTTGTTCTCCCTTCCTACACCAGGGAAAGGAGAGACCTCTAGGTGCCATCTCCTTCCAGAAATTACACCTGGCCTCTCCCCAAGGTCTGGATGGTGTGGAGGAGCTGGGGGGCGGGGAGGGAAATTTCATGGTGGTTGGTGTTGGCTGGAGGGATAAGGTTAGCTCTGGCTTGGAGTCAAGGAGCACTGGTCCTATCATGAACCCCACCACTGATTCTGTGGGGCCCCTGGGGCCTTTGCTCATCTACCTATAGGTGCAAGAGAGGGGCTGACTGATGGACTACAGTCGGAAGGCTTTATTTGGAAAGAAATCATTTCCCATAAGCCATAGTCAATTAGCCTTCTGACACGAGGGCTTACATCGCTCTTTCTGACGTAGAGACACCACGAATCATCTGGCTGCAGGACATGAGTGTACCTCACTAATCTCTATTGTCCCACACGTTTGACAGTAGTTGATTTCTGCAGCAACTGCCTCAGTTTTCTTGAGCATCAGGTTGAGGGGGTCTAGCAGAACGAACCCCACTTCAGTGGGACCCAACAGGAAGGGCGCTTAGGAGCTGGAATCTGTTTTGAGGAGAGTCTGGGCCTTGCGCTGTGCCTCTCGAAATGACATCTGATGAGACTCGGGGTTTCCATACGCACCTGGTGACTGTTGCCCATTGTTCTTGTAGGACACCAGCCATCAAAGCCCTAAATGCCACAGGGCAAGCTCACCTCAGTCTGGAGACCCTCTTCCAGGTAACTCTTTCAATGCTTACCTTACCTGGGGTGTAAACCTCTTCTGAAATCAGGAAAAATGTTGCAGCAAAAGTTCTATACTGTTGAAAGCGTTTTTAAAAAGCCACATGACGTTTTCTGAATTTGGTTCTAGATAGATTAGGGTATCTGCCTTCACCTAAGTTTGTCTTCATAGTAAGAGAAATAAACATAGCTTTAATATGTTCGTTGTTTTAAAAAAAGAAAGGGCAAGGGCTGGAGAGATGGCTCAGCGTTTGAGTGCACTGGCTGCTCTACCAGAAGTCCTGAGTTCAAATCCCAGCAATCACATGGTGGCTCACAACCATCTGTAATGGGATCTGATGCCCTCTTCTGGTGTGTCTGAAGACAGCGACAGTGTGCTTATACATAATAAATAAATAAATCTTTTTTTAAAAAAAAAAAGGACAGGGGCTGAGTTATCCTAAGATACATTGAAGTGTTAAGTGGTTATATTCTTTTTTATATAAAGTGTGTGTGTGTGTGTGTGTGTGTGTGTGAAAGAACAATTTATGGGAATTGGTTTTCTCTTTCTACCATGCGGGTTCCAGGGATTGAACTCAGATCTTCAGGCTTGGCAGCAAGCTCCTTTACCTGCTAAGCCCGTGGTTATATTCTTATACATAATCTGACTTTTTTCCTATGCAGGTTTTATCCGTGTTTCCTGTTTATAACAAGTAAGTTGCATGTTCAGCATATCCCTTCACTTTCACCAGGAAAAATGTTACTGAGGCCAGGTAACTGAGTTTCAGACCAAAAGCCCTGGAACTATCAGCCTCCAAAAGCCAGCCCAGCCACTCCTACATGCCAGTTAAAGAGCCGAGAGTACTAGGGGAAAACAGAGAGACAAGTTTCAATCAGCATGCTGGGCAGGGCAAGTAAAGGTTCTGTGAGTCAGAGCTCATCTTCCAGAGACTGCAGGCGGCTAGATTTACATAGAGCAAGAATGGAGTCAGATTTCCGGAGTAGCTCCTCCTGGTGAGGGCATGGTCTGGCCGCTCACTGTCCCCATACTGGTTCTGCAGGGTTAAGCCTAGAAGCTGGTCGAAGTATCTTAGTTTAGATAAGCACCAGTCTCTAGATAGGCACTCCCTGACGGATGAGCGTACCTGTGTGCAGAGGGGAGCAGGGGAGAGCTGTGATCCAAAGTAGAATGAGGGGGCGCTGCCGGGTTTTAGCCTGTTTTTGGGTTACCTTGTTACAACCTCTCACACATCCTCCCGTGGGTGGAGGGATGGGGGCGGAGGGTGGGGTCGGCTGCGAGATATCCGTGAGGGAGGCGATAGTGAGCCAAGCAAAGGGGACAGATGTTCTAGTTTAAGCAGGAGAGGTAGGTAAACATCACAATTAGGTAAGGAATTCAAGAAAACCAAACCAAAGCCAAGAGGACAGGGCGACCTGGATAGCGGAAGGAGGTGGGCGGTGGTGACATGTTTGCCCCTTGGTCTGCATGGTCTGCTCAGGGACAGTACTCATGAGTCCCTGTTAGGACAAAGCCTCTGCCACCTTTAAATTTCTGCTCCCCACTCTCAAGCTCCTCCTCCTCCTCCCCCTCTTCCTCCTCCCCCTCTTCCTCCTCCCCCTCCTCCTCCCCCTCCTCCTCCTCTTCCTCTTCCTCCTTCCTCCCTCCTCCTGCTGACCACTCACTGAGATGTTTCTCTGCATCTATTCTTTTGGTTTTTAAAAATACCTTTGTTTCTCTTTTTATGCATCTATTCTTTTGGTTTTTAAAAATATTCTTAGTCAAGTGTTGGTGGCCCAGGTCTTAGGAGGCACCGGCAGGGGGATCTCTGTGAGTTCCAGGCCAGCCTTGTCTACAGAGTGAGTTCCAGGACAAAACAATTAAAAAAATGTATTGTTTTTATATTATTGTTGATATTATTAAGTATAATTCCTCCCTCTTTTAGCCCGTGGTCTTGACCGTGGCAGTGTGTGAGCTAGGGTTTCTCTGGCCTGGAGGTCTTACATAGTCTTCTAAGGGGAAGCCACAGGAAGTTGAGTTCGCTCTGAAGGACAGCTGTGGCAAGAAGTTGGGGTGAAGTCCCCTTCAAGCAAATAGGCAGTGGTTCTGCTAGAGGTAGTTCCCCAAATGGGCTGACCGCCACTCACTACCTCAGCATGAGCTTTGAGTAATCAGAATTTAGAAGTTGTCCAACTTGGCTTTCAGTGGCGTTTCAAAATAGGAAGAAAGACAGTTTAGAGCTCATGGTTGTTTATGTTTTAAACATTCTGCCTCTTTGCATCCTTATCCTGCATCCCAGGAGATGCGGGAGAGCATCGTGTTAGCGAAGGTGACTCATACATAAGAATTGGTCTTCTTATTTCAGCTACACAATTTATACCACAGTGATGAGCGCTGCTGAGCCCGACAAGTACATGACCATGATCAGAAACCCAAGCTGAAGGTGAGCGGGTGAAGGAGTGTGCCCAGGCTTCGAAGAACTCGACAGTTTGGTACTGCTTGGGTCGGGTGGCAAATGCTTCTCACAGACAAGGGTGACCTCTCTATGTATGTTACGAATTCTGACAGGCATTTAGCGTGTGATACACAAACGGTAGGTATTTTGTTTTAGAGAGTTTATATGACACAGAATGTTCTCAGTGTCTCTGCCCAGCGCTCCTTAACAAACCCTGCTCTCAAGGCCAGCTGTCACCTCCTCACGTATAGAAGGGCAGATATTTAGGAAGACCGGTGTGTCTCCAGAGCAATCGTGAGGCCCAGTGTCGTTGAGCATCAAAAGGCAGATCCTGAAGGCAAAAGACCCCTACAGAACTTACCTGAAGGCACCAGTGAGCCCATGGGGGAAGGGAAGGACTTGAGGAGACAGGAGTCTCCTTCCTGTGATCCTGAACTCTGCCTCTAGACAGCACTGGTGGTCAGGGCTCTCCTGCTCAGGTGTCTGAATTGAGAAACCTGACCTGATGGTTAGGTCAACCTTTTGTCATGGGAATGTAAAGACATTACTGTTGGAATTAAAAGCATGTATTTTTTTCTTCCCTACCAGATGATTTATTGTCAAAGAGCTGCATTTGGAAGACTAAGACTGGAAGTATTGTACGGTTTCCTGAGCAACGCAGGCTCCCTCTTCAGAAAGCCTTTCTGCCTTGTGGAAGGGGTAGATCTCTTGGCACACATCTGGAGGAAGAGGAGTGTATTCTGCTGTCTTGCATCCTCCTGATGTCCTGGTCCCCTTGAGCTTCATTAACAACCCACCCTGGCTTGAACAACTCAGATAACTGATCTCGGAGGTCAGGCTGCACCTGACTAGTCACAGGTTTCCTGTGATTCTGTGTCCACGCCCCTGCTTTTCCACTGAAGAAGGGAACAGACAAGATAGCTGTCGTGTGGAGGGAGGCCTTGTGGACAACCCCCCAGGAGAAAATTTCCCCTAAGGCTGGGGTGAGGCTCAGTAGCAGAATTTGCACCACTAAGTAAATAGTAAATAGATAAACGAACAAAAGTTTTCTCTCAGGAGTGGAAACCTCTAATCTGAGTAGAATTTGCTTGAAGATATGTTCCTCTGACCTTTGATTTCATGTTTCTATATAGTGGAAATTCACTTTTTATAAACTTCTAATGTATTGTTTTAACGTGGGCCTTATTAAAAATAAAGCTAATTTCTTAGTGCTTTTGAAAATTATGTGACAACAAATAATTTCCTGTCATTCTTTATCGTTTGTTAATAAAATGTCAAAAAATGCTAGCTGCACATTGGCTGCTTTGTGGGTTCTCTTTTTCTTCCACCCTTCAGCCCCCCTAAAGACTGAATAGGGGAGGAAAAAGGATAGAGGGGAAAGGGTGACGTTATCCTTAGACTACTTCCTGCGGATTAGGGGTGTCAAGTTCCTTCCGGCAAGTTTGATCTTTGCTGTCAGGATATTTAATTTCTTTTTCTTGTTTCTACTTAACAAACCACCATCAACAGCGATCAACCAACAACCTTTCTATCCAGGCTCTAGCATTTATGTACCCTCTAAAAAGTCCCCAGAATTCCAAACATCACACAGTCGCAGAAAATACCTGTCTCTGCTAGAGCAGGAGGCAAATCATAGTCAGCTGCTTCAAAGCAGCCCTATATCCCCACATCTGGGATTAAAACGACATTTCTGTGGTTTTTGTTTTTTTTTTAAAACAAAAAACAAAAAATACAAAGTTCTCACCACAAGATGTTGTCAGGAAAAGTAAAAAGTTTGCAAGACATTGAGCGTTGTGGTCTACCTGCTCAGCCTGAAACTGCGAGCTTCTGTTTTTAAGTATAGTTTATTATTTTATATTTCCTACTGGATGTAGGAAAGGGAACTGGGTATAGATGTCTTTGCAAATATTCATGGGAGAATTAATTACCTATTTAATACACTCAAGCTCCTTAGGTTCACTGAAGAATGAATCTGGAGATGTAGATTAACAATTACCTCAGCTACATCCCGTGGGGATTCTGTCCGTGGGAAAGGCAGGATATTTCAATCGAGTTTTGCAAACAGAAGAAGCCTCTGTGTGGGCTGCGGGAAGCACCCTTTGTGGAGCATCTCGAACAGCTGGTAACTGGTCTCTCTGGGGTCAGCACTCTGTGTTTCTGGGTTAAGGAGCTCAAGCTTGGAGAATGTACGTCCTAATCCGGAATGGTAAGAAGATTTAGAACTGGGTGTGGGTGTGTGTTGGGGGGGAGTCCTCCATCCCCAGGAGACGTGCCATCCTCTGCAGACTTGTCTCCAGTCCCCAGGACTCATTCGACCCAGGCTGCTGTCCTGAGCTTGAAGGTGGATACTGTGAATGTCACATGGCATTTGAAATGCATAGCCAGGGTAGTCCGTGTCCTCCCACCCTCTGAGAAGACATCAGACAAAGGTGGCATCAGATTTGTTAGACCCACAGATCCATAAGGCAGTTCCACCCACCAACCTTGAAGATGGATGGGTTAGGTGCCTGCCTCCTCGGGCTTCAGAGTCAGCAAAGCGCCTAGAAGGTAAGTCCAGATCTCCAGCCTATGGGACAGAAACAGATGAGACCATGAAGTTAACCAATGAATTTAATGTGGGAGGGAAAAGGCTCATTATAGACAACTGAGATAGAAAGATAGAAACACTGCTTCCCCCCATCTCCCAGAGCATCCTCAAGAGTTCTCTGGGCCCTAGGGGCCTCCATCCAGGCAAAACCAAGATGTGTGGCCTCCATGAATGAAAGTCAGTATAAGCACAGTTGGATATTAAGTCCGTTTCTAACATAAATATTAGGCACAGGAGTTAATACAGAGAGGTGCTTTGGGGAAACAGGGAGATACTCCCACGCATGGCTGTGGCCTTGTGGATGAGAGTCAAACTTAAGTGTCTTTACAGGGGGTTTATATAGGATTTTAGTAGTTTTCATTAGACCTCTCTAAGGGCTGCTAAGAATATCCCCCCCAGGAGACAGACAGACAGAGACACACACACACACACACACACACACACACACACACACACACACACACACACTTATTAAAAATATTTTAGGTTTATTTCTTTTATTTTACATATATAAATGTTTGTGCATGCCTCGTGTCCATGAAGGTCAGTAAAGGGTGTTGGGTCCCCTGAAACTGGGGTTTATAAGTGGTTGCAAACCACTGTGGGGGTGCTGGGAATCCAGTGCCCTGATCCACTAAAATAGCAACAAGTGCTCTTAACCACTGCAGTCTCTCCAGCCCCCAACACACACGTGCCTGTACACACATACGCACCACACATTTTTCAACTACTCTCCCAACACTGCCCAAAGAATATTGTAACAAGACTAAGTTGGAGAAATTTTCTTAGTAAAGAAAGGTGGGTTTGTAAGAGACACTGATCAGGGAGTGTTCAAGGTTATAGGTTGCTTTGGTTTTACATAAGCAGTTTATTCACTCTTGATCTCTGTAGGAATTCATGTATCATTTCGGCCTAAGTAAGTATAGCTTCTCTGTTGCCTCCAACACCTTGTGTAGGAGGTCTGTGAAGGCTGCAACTTCACCAAAGATGCTAGCAGTTTCCTGATCCCATCAGCAGGACAGGCAAGCCAGGCCCCAGGACACAGGCCATTTTCTTGTCACCTGCCCTGCGCTTACTTTTGCATGTCACTGTCATTCTCTGTCTTTCCTGCTTCTGTTTGGTTTGAAGATGAAGGTCCATCAGAGAACGCCTCTGTTGGAGTGGCTATGCTCATGTTTTCTGGATTTCAAGTCCTGATAACCAACTTTCCCTCCACTCACTAGGCTCAGTCAGCGAGCAGAGAAACAGATTAAAAAGAATGTTGTAAGGCCTGACTGACTTGACTTGTCAAGTTCTAGAGAGTCAAGGAACCTCCCTCACAGAGTGGCATAATGTGGAAATCACCGTGACTTACAAAGACAGGTCACAGCAAACCTTGGGCGTGGCAGCTCTCGGTCACCATGAGAGGACCCAGTTCAGTTGTGTGAGGCTCTCTCAACCTCATTTCCCAGGAGTGTGGTGTGTATGTGGTGTGTGTGTGTGTGTGTGTGTGTGTGTGTGTGTGTGTGTGCGTGTGTGTGTGGTATGCATGTGGTGTGGTGGCGTTGTAAAAATATAAAAAATAAAAGAGTATCTTTTATCCCCACTAGGTCTATACTACAGTGCCCCACAATATCTGCTAGATATCTTAATTCTCAGTCAGCAAAGCCTCTCACCTGCTCTGCTCCATCCCATATCACACTGCCAAAGGCCTCTCTCTGAGCCTGGCAGCAATCTCTCTACCTATCTAGTTCCCAAGGCAGGTTTCCATCCCAGAAACACACATCCCAACTCCACGTCGGCCCAGTGTCTCTAACCACCGCACACTTTCTTACACTTAAATCGATACATAAAAGAACTCACATCACAATAACCTTTGGCCCAATTGATAAGATATAATTGCCCACATAAACATACAAAGCCCTGTACACATCCATCCCTTAAGAACATTCAGAACAGGGGTTGGGGATTTAGCTCAGCGGTAGAGCGCTTGCCTAGGAAGCGCAAGGCCCTGGGTTTGGTCCCCAGCTCCAAAAAAAAAAAAAAAAAGAACATTCATAACAACCTGTAAAGGTACAGCATAGAATCTTAACGTCACCTGCCATATTGTCCTGCCACAGCTTCTCTCTCTGTCCCTCCTGTCTCTTCCTCCTTCCGTTCCAGTCTCCTCTTCCTTCAAATTTTTCTCCTGCCCATCCTTCCTTCTTGTCCAATGACAGGCCTCCTTCTATCCTGTACCTGCCCTCACCTATATTTTACAAATTAAATGCGGAGAAGGCTCTGGTGAAGTCACCTGAGTCCTGAGTAAGTGACTAGGCAGCCATCCTTGGGGCAGTGGAACTAGCATCAAAATACAGATAACTCCAGGGCAAACCACAAAAGTGTGGTATGTATGTGGTGTATGTGTGTGTGGTATGCGTGTGTGTGTGTGTGTGTGTATGTGTGTGTGTGTGTGATGTGTGGTGAGTGTGTAATATTGTTTGTGGTGTATGTGTGTGCATGTGGTATGCGTGTGGTATGCGTGTGGTATGCGTGTGGTATGTGTGTGTGTTGTGTGTTGTGTGTGAGGTGTATGTGTGGTGTATGTGTGATATTGTTTGTGGTATATGTGTGTGAGGTGTGTGTGGTGTGTGTATGCTGTGTTTGTGTGTATGTGTGTGTGGTGTGGTGTATGTATGTGTGTGTGTTTGTGTGTATGTGTGTATGTGCTGTGTGTGCTGTGTTTGTATGTAGGTATGTGTGTGTATGTGTGTGTGTGCTGTGTGTGTGCTATGTGTGCTGTGTGTGTGTATGTGTGTGTATGTATGTGTGTGTGTATGTGCTGTGTGCTGTGTGTGTGTGTGCTGTGTTTGTGTATATGTGTGTGGTGGTGTGTGTGTGTGTGTGCTGTGTTTGTGTGTGTGTATGTGTGTGTATGTATGTGTGTGTATGTGCTGTGTGCTATGTGTGTGTGCTGTGTTTGTGTATATGTGTGTGTTGTGGTGTGTGTGTGTGGTAGTGTGTTTGTGTGTGTGTGTATGTGTGTGTATGTATGTGTGTGTATGTGCTGTGTGCTGTGTGTGTGTGTGCTGTGTTTGTGTATATGTGTGTGTGGTGGTGTGTGTGTGTGTGTGTGCTGTGTTTGTGTGTGTGTATGTGTGTGTATGTATGTGTGTGTATGTGCTGTGTGCTATGTGTGTGTGCTGTGTTTGTGTATATGTGTGTGTTGTGGTGTGTGTGTGTGTGGTAGTGTGTTTGTGTGTGTGTGTATGTGTGTGTATGTATGTGTGTGTATGTGCTGTGTGCTGTGTGTGTGTGTGCTGTGTTTGTGTATATGTGTGTGTGGTGGTGTGTGTGTGTGTGCTGTGTTTGTGTGTGTGTGTGTATGTGTGTGTGTATGTATGTGTGTGTATGTGCTGTGTGCTATGTGTGTGTGCTGTGTTTGTGTATATGTGTGTTGTGGTGTGTGTGTGTGTGTGTGTGGTAGTGTGTTTGTGTGTGTGTGTATATATATATGTGTGCTCATGCACTTGTGGTGGAAGCTCTGGGTTGGTATCATTTGTTTTCTAATCTTTCCACTCATTCTCAACTTTATGTTTTTGAGGCAGATTCTCTTGAACCCAGCACTTCCTGCCTCACTAGATGCACCCAGGAACCCCACCATCTGCCTGTCTCCACTATCAGGAAGCACCGAACACGCCTGGCCTTTACACGGGTGCTGGTGATCTACTCCCACCCCTGGCTTTCCCCTCGAGTTCTGGAGATCCACGCTTAGGCCCCTCACACCTTGGTAGCAAGCACTTTACCCTCACAGCCATCTCCCCAGCCTGCAGTTTTTACTCTTAAGTTGTTTTTCTTGAAAATTGTTTTATTTTTCCTTTCTGCCTGTATTTTTCAGTGACTTCTAGAACACTCTGCTAGTCTAGATGACTTCACTTTCTCTTGAGTAACCATATGTAATACCTAATTTAATTATAGTTCCTTTCTTATTTTTCTTCCCAGGTAAAATTTTAGAGATATACCATGTATTGATCTCAGTAATAAAGGGTTATTTTTAAGAAAAAAAACCTCTAAGTTAAAAATTAAAATCTTCCCACTCGGGGTTGGGGATTTAGCTCAGTGGTAGAGCGTCTGCCTAGCAAGCGCAAGGCCCTGGGTTCGGTCCCCAGCTCCGAAAAAAAAAGAAAAAAAAAATCTTCCCACTCAATTAGCAACCAGGCTCAATTCTGCTTAGCTTTTGCAGTTAGATCCAACCAGGCTCATTTAAGGTGGCCTTGATATAGGTAAAACCCAAGTCTCAAACTGTGAGGTAGCACATGCTGGTAATCCCAGCACTCAGCGGTGGAGGAAGGAGGAATGTATTGTGGGTTAGCCTGGGATACAAATCAAGACCCCATCCAGAAACAAAGAAGGGAGATGCGGGTGGGGCAGGGGGAAGAGGGAGGGGGAGTTAGCAGCTGGAGAGAGCAGAGCTATCTCAGACTCATTTTATCAGTTCAAGAGCTGGTGTACAGTACGGTCTTCACATGCTTGGGCTGTCTTATGCGGATGACAGCACACTGGGAACACAGGCGTTTTGTGTACCTTGGGGACCTTTTCAGAGCATTGCACACGAGCTTGCCTTGTTCTTTGTCATGTTGCATAGGATGGCACTGTTTTTATTATGCCATAATATATTTGGTTGATTCTATATGGAAACCACCTAAAGCACTTTTCATTTTGTGGGGAGAGATGTTTTATTACATTTTTTTTTTTTCTGAGTCAGGCCTCCACTATATAGGACAGGCTAGCCTCAAACTTGTGGTCTTCCTGAGGGCTGGGATTGCAGGCATACACTACCATGCCCTGCTCTAAAATTTTGAGGTTGTCATTTAAGAAAACCCAGTCTGTGCTTTTCATGACCATGGTAAACTTCACTCACCCGATGATATCCCTGTAATGGAGTTACCGTAGCCTATGCACAACACAGGAGAGACCATGGAGCTCCAAGTAGGGATGCAGGCCCCTCTGTAGCTGTAATGATAGCTGGGACCCCTTCCATGTGCTATATGGACACACATCCATGGTGACACGATTAGTTACAATAAGATGTACCACCTGACAGAAGACACCATTGTTTTCACTCCTGTTTATTGACCCGTGAGAGCAATTACTCCTCATTCTGGAGCAGGGCTGTTTATTGATCTTTATTGGCTTTTATAATAGAGTAAGTTATTTAAGATCATCCTCTTCCAGCATCCTTTGGAGTTTACTCATTCATAGGCAATAACTTGCTGGAGCACAAGAGAGAATTTAATCGATTATAATCCTGGAGCATCAGTGATCAGTATCTGTCTTGTTGGTTCACGCTTCAGTGACATGGTATGATGCCTTGAAAGTAAAAGTTAAACTCCCCAGGGGAACAAAGGGGACCAACTGAGAGGGGAGGGGACTGCAGAGACTGCTCAGTGTGCAGTGTGTGCTTTGGGAAAGTGCCCTTATGCTGCATACTGTTGTGCTCAAAAAATAAACACAGGGAAATCTAGCCAACCCCACAGTGTTTCCTGGAGACAGATCTGGAGTCCTGTAGCTTGTATAAAAATGCATATGGCTCAAGTTTATTCAGTTAGTATGTATTGAGTCCCTGCCCTGGGCCAAGCATTGGTATTAAACCCTAGGGATGAGTTGTTACACAGTCTAGCTCTGAAGGAGCCCAGTGTGATGGTAGAGAGGTAAAATATCAAGCGAAAGTGCAGGCTGGGGTTTTGCCCAAGGATGACTACTCCATATGGGGTGCATCATGCGCTTGCATGTGTGGCACCTGGGTCCAATCCCTAGACACACACACACACACACACACACACACACACAGAGACAAACACATGTTCATGCATGCAAACATGAAGAATGCATACACACACAAACACTCATACGTGTGAGTGCATGTGTACTTGCTCTCTGTCTGTCTGTCTCTCTCACACACACACATGCACACGCACATGCATGCAAACATGAAGAATGCATGCATACATACATGCATCACACATGTACACACATGCACACACATGTACACACACATGAACACACACATGCACATACTGACATTTGAAAGACAGGGAGAAACAAGCCCAAGAGAGCCCAGAAAGGTGGGAACAAACACAACATGGGACAGCATCTGAGACCCCAAGGCACAGAACTGTAATTCAGGTGGGATCTGCAAAGACAGTGGCTTTGTTGTTCTGGCAAGGTACTAACTGAAAAGGTGAAATTACTGGAGGCATCAGCATGAAATATTTGGGTCAATAATGAGGATGAAAACTGTATTTCTGGGAGCATTCAAAGTCAGACGTGGGCGGCACAGACCTGTAATCCCGGCTATTTCGGAGACTGACACAAGAGGGTCACAAGTTTGAGGCCAGCCTGGGGTAGTTAGCATTTTGAAAATGATCATGAAAAGAGGTTGAGGATGCAGCTCAGTTGGCAGAGCGCCAGACTAGCATGCACAAGGCCCCGAGTTTGATGCCAGCACCCCATAAACAGGCATCAGTGGTGCATGCCTATCTGCCAGCACTCAGATAGCAGAGATAGGGCAGTCAAAGGTTCAAGGTTATCCTCAGTTACACAGTGAGTTTGAGGTTAGCCTGAATTCATGCGATTCTCTCTCAAAACAAAGTAAAAAGGACCCGTGGATGTGGTTCAGCAGTAGAGCACTTGTCTAATATATCCCAGGCCTCAATTTTAATCCCAGTGTCATAAAACAAATAGTATCTAAGAAGAGACCATGCCATCTGCTTTTATGAGAAGTCTGCAGTGGTTTGATAGCAGCTTAAGGATGGCGGAGATTATGAAAAGCAGCTTTGAAGCCACAAAAGGCTGCTTCTAGTCCACTCAGAGGAACAAACAGTGGAGCATCAATTCCGGAGGAAGAAGGCACAACAGGCCACGGGAATTCTCCGGGGATAAAGAGAGAGGAGGGGGATGAGCTCATGGGGCTCCACCTGAACTTCCCGCTGACAACACCCCTTCCTTTTGTCAGCAAACCCCTCCCTTCCCTCGGATCCGGATCCACTGTCTGTCCCGCAGGAGCTCTCTGCCTCTCAACCATGGGAAGCAGCTCGTCCACCCAGCACCACTTTGCGTTTCAGAATGCGGAGAAAGGTATGTGGCTTTTCTGGTACCCAAAGCCCTTGCTGTGTAGGGCGGAAACCCTTAGGATGGAAGGGTTTCCATTTCATTTGCTCTCAAGCGGCCGCTTAGAACTGGGCTGCTCCTTGGCGGTGACTACCACAGCGCTCAGCACACCGGCTGAGCTGATGGAGTTAAGATGGTCCCAGCAGTCGCTCTTGTCTCCGGGTTTATCCAGTCTGCACACAAGCGGATAAAATGATGTTGGACAAAGAGAAAAGTGAAAAATGCTGTGTAGAGGGTCCATCGTGTGCCGGGGTCAGCAGGGAGGAAGAACTAACCCCTGGTCATGGAGCCGAGTGGTATAGACCTTCTTTAATGCCTCATAGTGTGGCGACCCACAACCATAACATTATTTCGTTGCTACTTCCTAGCTTTAGTTTTGCTACTGTATGGACTGTAATGTAAATATCTGTGTTTTCTGATGGCCCTAGGCTATGCCCGTGAAAGGGTCTTTTGACCCTCAGAGGGTTTGGGACTCATAGGTCTGAAGAGAACGAGGTGGAGAATTGAAGGAGTGGAACCGTGGAGACTGGCCGAAGCCAAGCCTTACAGGATTTTGTTTAGTTTGGGGTCCCCCCCCCTTTTTTTAAGACTTACTTATTTACTGTATCTGCATGGGTACAGAAGAGGGCATCGGATCCCAGTGTGGATGACTGTGAGCCACCCTGTGGTTGCTGAGACTTGAACTCAGCAAGCTGTGTTTGAGCAGCCAGTACTCTTAACCACTGAGCAGTCTCCCCAGGCCCCTCCAATGGGGTCCTTTTAAAGCAGAGACTCGCTGGGGATCTCTGGCTACCAGCAGCTTGCTATGGACCGAGCTGGTCTCAAACCTGACACACCTCTCTTACCTCTGCCTCTCAGGTGCTGGCACTATGGGCATGTACCACTACATCCAGCCTCCTGTAGGATTCTAAACTTTATTCCAAAGGCATGAAAGGATGAAAGAATTCAAAATAAGGAATTCTATAACAATATTTTTATTTCTTTGGAACACCCTTCTTTCTTGCATAGATGTGACCAAATTTCTTACAGGACAAATTTATTAGTATTAGTATTACTATTATTGTTATTGTTATTATTATCATCATTATTGACAGGGTCTCACCATATGGCCCTGGCTGTCCTGGAACTCACTGTGTAGATTAGGCTGTCCTTGAACTCAGAGATATATGCTTACCTTTGCCTTCCAAGTACTGGTATTAACACAGTCCTCAACGTAATTCTTAAAATGAGAATGTTGTCTACATTAGGGTTCATTCCTCTTGCGTGTGATGAAACACCATGGCCGAAGAATACTGGGAGGCAGGGGTTGTTCAGCTTACACTTCCATATCACAGTCATCATCAAAGGAAGTCAGGACAGGAACTCAAGCAGGGCAGGAACCCGGAGGCAGGAATTGATGCAGAAGCCATGAAGAAACACAGCTTACTGGCTTGCCCCTCATGGCTGGCTCAGCCTGCTCTTATAGAAGCCAGAACCAGCCCAGGGATGACCCCACCCACAGTGGGCTGGGCCCTCACTATTAATTACTAATTAAGAAAAACCCCTACAGGCTTGTCTACAGCTAGATCTTTATAGAGGCATTTTCTCAATTGAGGCTCCTTTCTCTCTGATGACTCTAGCTTGTGTCGAGTTGACATAAAACTAGCCAGGACATTAACATATACAAGACTGGGGTGCAGGAAACACTCATCACTTGTTGTGTGACATAAGGAGAGTGCCTGTTCTCCACTGAGTCTAATTCCTTGTCCAGATGAAGAATCTGAGGTAGAAGCGGATTTGTTGAAGCCACATAGTTTGGCAGGACAGTTCAGAGGTACCCAATCTCTTGGTATTCATTTTGTTGTCACATTGTGGAAACGTCACACACACACACACACACACACACACACACACACACACACACACACACGCCCCTCGTGTTTCCAGCCCCATCTCACAGGCTTATATCTTCATCTGTTCTCAGCCTTCAAGGCAGCAGCCCTGATCCAGAGATGGTACCGACGCTACATGGCCCGCCTGGAGATGAGGCGGCGATGTACCTGGAACATCTTCCAG
The DNA here is from genome assembly GCF_021556685.1 of Rattus norvegicus. NCBI lineage: Eukaryota > Metazoa > Chordata > Mammalia > Rodentia > Muridae > Rattus > Rattus norvegicus. The sequence goes on from NC_141547.1 coordinate 15,827,481, forward strand.
TCTATAGAGTATGCTGGACAGCAAGATCAGGTCAAGGTATGTGGTGATGACCACAGGGAGGGGGAACTGCCTGCTGGCCCTGGCAGATTGCCTGGTGTTTGAAGGTGCAGCGGGTGGGCCCACTCCTGGATTCTCTTTCCTTCCACAGCTCCATGAATTCTTCAGCTACCTTGTGGACCACTTCACTCCCAGCAGTCACCACGAGAGTGAGTATGAGTTGCGATGCTATGCTGTCCTAGCTTAATACTACAGTGTCGGCGTGGCAGGTTTACCGCGGGAGTGTAACTGGGAATCTGCGGAGAGTTTAAGATTGAGTCGCAAGGCTGGCACATGAATGGCTGAGTAAACTTTTAGCCAGGGCTCTCCTGTAAACGGCCCTGGAGACAAAGAGTTCACACGCAAGGAATTGGTTTACTAAGAAACACTGAAGGTAGAAGGAAGTGGAGAGAAATGAAAGGGGTGGAGAGATATGAGGGAAATAGGATAATAGATTGCTAGCCAGCAACTCCGGAGGCCTGAGAAATGGAAAGGACGGTGGTTGACTCCGTAGCCTTTCTGGTTCTGCTACCCATGATCCTCTGCGGTCCAGGAGGGCCTTTAGAGCCTGGCGGCTGGAGGAGGCTGCAGTGCTGGAGATGGTCCGAGCCTCTGCTGTGCCCACTGAACAAGATGAATGGCCTAGAATCCTTTCCTCGTTGGTTTTTCCCTGCTCTTCCTCTGCCTTAACAGGCCTCTGCACTTCGGAACTTCCTCTGACCGATCTTTTGATTTTTTTTTTAAATATTTATTTTAAATCACGTGTAAAAGTGTGTATGCACATGTGGATGCCCGTGTCTGAGGAGACCAGGAGAGGGCATCAGATCCCCTGGAACTGGAGTTAGAGGGCATTGTGAGATGCCAGATGTGGGCGCTCGGAATCAAACTCAATCTTCTGGAAAAGCAGCAAGCACTCCTAAAAGCAGAGACATTATCTCTCCATCTCCTGTTTCTGGTGTTTTGTCTTTAAAGTAAATATAGACCAACTCATGATTGTACAGACACAAACATAACCTTCCTCCTGTACCCCCTACTCATTGGACTTCAGTTTCTCTATCAAATCCTGGGTTGGAGCCGGTGTCCGACTGGCAGAGTCCCACAGCATTAAGGTCCCTCAAGTCTGTTCTTAAGCTGGCCTGCCTTTGTCCTGTGTGTCTGAACTAGGAGATTTCCTGAACCGAATGTTCACTGAGGAGAGATTCACCCAGGATGTGGAGACAGAGGAGGGCGGCGATTTTGAATCCATAGAGGTGCCCGACAGCTACACGGGGCCACGCCTCTCCTTCCCCCTTCTTCCTGACCATGCCACTGCCTTGGTGGAAGCTTTCAGGCTGAGACAAGTAAGCTTAAGTGGGAACGTGGGTCCCTACCAACTTGTATTTATTAGGAAAGGCAGACCAAACAGCCCGGAAATGTAGCCAGTCTCCCATGGTGCAGCAGCCAGCTTCTAGGAGCGTATCCTTTGTAGTTTTGTTCGTTCAACCTGCAGGCAGCTCATGAAGAAGGCTGGGAGGCTCCCACTGATCTGGGCACGGAGGATTCAGCTGCCCTCTTGCAGCTGACATGTTAGTGGTGTAGGAAGTAATAAACTAAAAGGGTCAGTGTGCAGTAGCGCAGAAAGTGGGAGAGCTACAGAAGAGAGGGCAGGAGAGGAGGCAGTCTTACCGAGTCTTGGAAGGAGAGGTCTGAGCAAAGGTCAGGGTGCTGAGAGATACATCTGAGTTATCTGGGAACAGAGTGTTCGAGATAGAAAAGCGAGTGCAAAGGCACTGAGGCACGAACTCCGTGGACTGTCCAGGAACCTCAGAAAGGCCGCTGTGATTAGCAAGGAAGAATGCAGGGGATAAGTAAGAGGTGCTGGGGCAGAAACACGGGGATGAGACTCTGGCTTGCTCTTTTTTTTTCTTTTTTTCTTTTCTCTTTTCTTTTTTTCGGAGCTGGGGACCGAACCCAGGGCCTTGGGCTTCCTAGGCAAGCGCTCTACCACTGAGCTAAATCCCCAACCCCTGGCTTCCTCTTTAAAATCGTCACTGTGCTCAGACCCTACTGGTGCACACCTTTAATCTCAGTGTTTGAGAAGCTGAGGCAGGCAGCTCTCTCCGAGTTCAAGGTTAGCTAAGTCTAGATAGTGAGTCCCAGGACAGTCAGGGGTTCATAATGAGAACCTGTCTGGACGAATAATAAAATTATAGTGCTTGCTGAGTTGGGGGCGAGGGTGCAAGAGAATCAGGGAAACCTGTCAGTAGACAATGGTCCAAGCAAAACACTGTCTTGGCTTGAAACGCCCCAATGGCCAGTGCAGGGCTGATGAGAAGTTGTTCAGTTCTGTGAGGTACATAGATCATGGTCCTTCCACTCTCTGACAAGGTGAAAGCAGTGTGGGGGTTGGGATGCTGTTTCTCAGTAACAGCAGGATTAGTCCACACCATCAATGTATGTGCAGAAATTCATATATTGCTACTATTGCCATCATGCACTGCTTCCTAAGGGCAAAGAAAAAATTTATAGACTAGACAGGAAAGAGGAGGTGCAGCTCAAAGAGGAGGGAAGAAAAGTCAAAGTGAGAATAGAGTTGCATGAAGGCATGGAGAGGGTCTACAGTATACTGGGTTCCCTTTGGGGGTCTGGAATGACTGGATGTTTGTCAGCAGAAGTGGGGCCACCCGTGTTATTTTATTGCGCCCCAACCCTTCCTCCCAGTAGCAGCTCCATGCTCGCTACGTCTTGAATCTTTTGTATGAGACCAGAAGACACCTGGCCCAGCTGCCCAACATCAACCGAGTCTCTACCTGCTACAGCGAGGAGGTCACAGTGTGTGGTGAGTGCTGGTGGGAGCCACCTTCCCTGGGTAGACACAAATGGGAAAACCCTGCCTCAGGCGGGGTCGGGAGAAGGAGCTGAGCCTGAGGAAGACATGCTGGTCACATTGTCTCCCTTTCAGCAAACTGTTTCCGTATTTGTCACATTTATTTAAAGGAGACATGACTCAGAGAAGCAAGTTCATATTCCACATTGAGAACAGAATTACCACAACAGTCAACAACAACACAAAGGAACCCCAACTCTTTGACATTTCATTTCTTGGGACCTAAGCAAATTTCAAGGCTTACAGAGTTTTTATTTCCATCCACACACATGCCTGTCACATAGAGAACCATAGTGGCCAACCTTCTCCGTTTGCTCAGTGGAGAGAAGCCCACTCCCCAGCCTTGGGAGATGCCAGGAAGGGGTATGAACTGGTCCAACCGATGTGCCTTGTTCACCCGGCAAGCATCTGAAACTTAGAAGTCATCGTTTCCACTCCTGAAAAGGAGAATTCTTGTTAGATTTTGTAACTTCTTTTGAACAGTCTCCCAACACTAGTGGACAAGTGAGTGATAACTTCTCACTTAAGAGAGGTGAACTCCCCAGCTCTGGTCCCATCATTGTCCTGTATTATACTGCCTGGCCTTTGTTTGCTGCAGTAACAATGTAGCTAACTGACTGTTTGGGATCATCATAAACACAAAACAGTGTTTTCATCTATGGGAGGTGAGATAAAAGTGATTCTCTGAAGCGCAAGGCCCTGGGTTCTGTCCCCAGCTCTGAAAAAAAGAAAAAAGAAAAAAAAGTGATTCTCTGTAAACTAGTAACTGCTGCTTTCTAACCTCATTCCATTCTTCCAGGCACAGAATTCTTCTTGTTAAAGTATGGGTCAGTATGAACTAATATTCTTTTCTCTGTTAGGAGATCTACATGGCCAGTTGGATGACTTAATATTTATATTTTACAAGGTATGAACATCCAATTTGTTACTTTCTTGCTCTGAGGCTCAATTTAAAAGTTCAGATATAAGATATACCCTCCATTACACAATTTCTTTTTTTTTTTTTTTTTTGGTTCTTTTTTTCGGAGCTGGGGACCGAACCCAGGGCCTTGCGCTTCCTAGGTAAGCGCTCTACCACTGAGCTAAATCCCCAGCCCCCATTACACAATTTCTAACCGTTGGTAGAACTCACAAAAAAGATTTATTTTTATCTTATATTTTTGTTTTGTTTTCCTGCATGAATTTTTGTATGCCACGTGCATGCAGTGCATGGAAGCCTGAAGAGGGCGAGGGATCCCCTAGAACTAGAGTTAACAGATGGTTATAAGCCTCCGTGTGGGTGTTGGGATCAAACCTGTGTCGGCTGCGAAACTGTGTCGGCTGCGAAACTGTGTGGGCTGCGAGAGAGCAGCCAGTGCTTTTAACCACTGAGCCATCTCCGCAGCCCCAGTTGCTTGGGTTTCTATACCTGTGTCTCCACGACAGCACGTGACCTAGAATCAGCTCTGCTTTCTATCCTGGTTTATTTTTGTAAAGTTTAGGCAAATCCGAAGGTTAGCGTGATAAGCAGTAGGAACCATTATTTAGTGATTGATTTTCTATGTTTTCCAAATAAAGAAGATTATCATGGAGGCATCCAAACTTCGTTTTTTATATCCGTATTAGCTTTAAGCAGAACACATAACAAAGTATGTATACAATATTTTAGTAGTACAATATAACTTTGTGTGTATACTGTATTTCCAAATTCATATATATATATACACACACATATGTATATACATATATAAATATTCTCCTTTTAAAAAAGTTTTTTTTTGGGGGGGGTTGGGGATTTAGCTCAGTGGTAGAGCGCTTGCCTAGCAAGCACAAGGCCCTGGGTTCGGTTCCCAGCTCAAAAAAAAAAAAGTTTTTTTTTTTTAAAAACACAATAAGGTCGCATGTAGAGAAGAATGGCCTCCTTCTAACTCACTGTGTAGCCAGACTGGCTTTGAACTCCTAATCCTTCCTGTTTCCATCTTCCAAGGGCTGGGTTTACAGATGTGTGCTATCAGGCCCAGCCTGGTCTTACCTTATCAAATCCCCATGTGGCAGTCGTTATGACTATTATTGTTATTGTCGTTACGAACCTGGAACTTAAAAGTGGCTTCCATGCCACAAGCCCAGCACCCTTTGGTTCACACCACATGGCTGTGTGCATCAACTGCCGATTTGATGAGCATCTCCCAACTTGAGCGTCTTCGGGAAGGACATACAGGACAATGGAATGCATTTTCCCTTTTTGCTGATATTTCCTATGTAGAGGAAGCCACAGGTCACAGGATTGGCTATGGCTCCGACCTAGCAGTCAGGTGTCTCCTGCTTTTAACCTAATGTTCTCTCCCCTCCCCCACTGCCTCTTTGTGGACTCTCGTCGGTCTGAAGAACGGTCTACCGTCACCAGAGAGAGCATACGTGTTCAACGGTGACTTCGTGGATCGAGGCAAGGACTCTGTAGAGGTCCTGATGGTTCTGTTTGCCTTCATGTTGGTGTACCCCAAAGAGTTTCATCTTAACAGAGGAAACCATGAGGACCATCTAGTGAACTTACGGTACAAGCCCAGACACGCCGGATGCTGGGTGCTTCCTCTAGTGTCCCTTGCTTTAGTTGTCTTTCAAACACAGTTTTCCTAGAGCTAGGGTTGCTCAGTGGCAGAGTACGTATCTAGCACACACAAGGGCCTGGCTGGGTTCAAGTATAAGTAAAAATATAAGTTTTCTAATTTCTGAAGGAGCACACAGTATATAATACTTTTAAAGATTTTTTTAAATTCCATGTTATTTTACTATCGTAATAAGAACATTACATTTTTACTTATTAATATTTTTATCTTGTAAACAATAAGGATTTGCACAGAGAAAGTAGCAATTCTAGGTAAACAGAAAGGAGAGAATTTGAATGCCCCCTCATTTCTTTACCCAGAAATGAAATTGTAAACTTCTTGATTCTTTCTATCTCTTTTCTGCATATTCTAAGGGCACAAAGCTAGAATAAGCATTTTTATGAAATGTGACCGCTCCGTGACCTCTGTCACTAAACGCATCTTCCTGTGTGCTTTGCCTCTGTGTCCAGATACGGCTTCACCAAGGAAGTGATGCATAAATACAAGGTGAGCCCCTTCCAAAATCCGGCGCTCCCTCCCATCAGACAGTTCAGTGAAGCTGAGTATCTTGTCGGTATCGTTTATTTAGATACATGGGAAGAAAATCCTAAGGACGCTTCAAGATGTCTTCTGCTGGCTTCCACTGGCCACTCTGGTTGATGAGAAAGTCCTTGTTCTTCATGGCGGGGTCTCAGACAAGACGGACCTGGAACTTCTGGCTAAACTAGATAGGCACAAGGTACTGATTCATGAGCTAATACGAATCTCACCTTCTGTCTAGTTTCACTGTGAAATAGAAGTCACGGTGCACACTGACTGGTGAGAATTGGGGGAAAGGACTGAGGGTTCCCAGCTGGCCTAAGGGAGCAAGTGTGCTGTAATCCATTAGCAATGTCTGCCACGGACACACAAGAGGCGGTTGGCTACTAGTGCTGCATTTTTGCTATCCTTTATCTAGATAATTGTCATCACTGCGCCTTAGCACCATTTCCCAAAGAGCCCCTACTTCCCAAATAATTCATATGTGAATTGTCTTTATCTAAATTCAACCCTTGTGTGTTCTGCTTTCTTGCTATGTGCAAAGTCAATACTAAGGAGATGTGAAAATGATCCAGAGACCATGTCTGTGTGCTGCTGGCAGAGGTGTTGGAGAGTGAGACATGGAATGGAGTATAGCCCATGAAAAATAACTTTCTATTGTTGTTGGAAATAGAGACCTGGCAAACCAAGGCTTCCTTTTATATTAGACTCTTGACTTTTCACGGTAGCCCCATGCATCTCCCCTCCAACTGTCCCATGTGGCTACCTCTGCTAAAACGTTCTCTATGGCTCTTTCCTGAAGCTTCAACGACACGGAACATGTTACTACAAGCCAAGCTGCCCCAGTGCTGAGTGACCCCCAATGACTATGAATGCACCCAACGGCAGTTTTAGAATCAGGACCAGCTTTGAGGCTTGCAGTTTTCAGTTACCAGGTGACATGGCAACTCAGTGCTGTGACATTATTGAGGGGATCGCCTAGGCTATCACCTCCAAGCCTCAATCTGTACTGCCAAGAAAGGGTGCTACTGTACCCAGGTTCTGCACACTAGGGAGGAAGAGGAAAGGAATGGTGTTCTTGTCCCTTCCAAACAATGCAGGACTCCATGAGTCTCCACTTTCGCCCACCTCTTCAGACTGTGATTACATTTGAAGGGAGGCTGGAAATGAGGCGTATGTGTTTGGCCATCCTATGAGAAAGAATTGGAAGACAGTGTTTGCCACAAACGTATTCCAATTGGAAGTGTTACCTGGGTTGGGAAAGCCTGGCCTGAGTAGTGAGAGAGAAAGGGATAAAAATCCTGTTTCTGTGGCTTAGAGTTTGTGACCTCAGACAATCTAATATGGCTTTAGACTTAACTTGTACAGTGGGGATATGAATAAACTCTATTATCCGCACTGGGAAGATTAAATGTGAATATGTCAAATGTGTTACCCATGCCTTATGCAATCACACTCACATTTGGCTGAGATGACACAGAGGTGCAAAGGGCTACGTTTAACGCTCATGTCTTCCTGGTGTGAATGAGTTTCTATAGCAACATCACAGAGTCGTAGGAACTTGGAATTCTCTGCCACCAGGCTCATGATCCAAGGTGGCTGCTTGAGTTCCAGGCCTCAGGACCACATTCCAGCCAATCAAAAAGGATAGAAGAAAGCTACATTCTTTTCTTTTATGGACATCTTTTCCAATCTAGTTGGCAAGAATTTGTTCAAATGGTTACAATTACCTGAAAGTTTGCAAACACAGTCTGTATCCCTAGGAGAATGCTCATTACTAAGGACTAGAGACATACACACACACACACACACACACACACACACACACACCACAGAGTGAGAGAGAGAGAGAGAGAGACAGACAGACAGACAGACAGACAGACACAGAGAGTCAGAGAGACAGGAAGACAGGGATAGATTAGGGTGGCAACCCCGAGTTAGCTTATAATGCTGGCTTCCCAAATTTCTGTACACACTCTTCCCCTGACACACAGAACCAAGCTCAGGGCACAGGGCTGCACCGGCTCACTCAGTGCTTACCCTACCCCAGAGTCCAAGGTTTCCGTACTCAGGTTCCACCTATCAGGGTTGGGTGTGGCTTCCTGTGATTTCAGTGGCCAGGGACAAGTTACACATCCCTGTATCCCTGTGCTCAAACTCTACGCTCTCAGAGGAACAGGGTGAGGTTTTTGGCAGATGCTGGAGAGAGAGCTCCGTGTACTCACTGCCCCACTCTCTGCTTCTGGACACCTCAGCCTTTCACATTGGTTTTTTATTTGTTTGTTGTGTTTTGTTTTTTAATTCAGGGGTGGTCTAGAACTCACTGTGTCGTCAAGGCTGGCCTTGAACTTGTGATCCTCACCATTGTGCTGGGATTACAAGTGCGTACCACCATGCCCAGCTTCAGCCTTAAAGTCACAGGTTTCCTTGTGGTATTTGCACATGTACTTAGGGGTGGTTGGTGTTTAACGACCTTTATGGGGTGTGGGTGCCTGCGTAGCCACTAGATGGCAGACATTGGATCCCTGGGAACTGGAATTACAGGTGGTTGTGAGCTGCCGGTTGTGAGTGCTGGGAACAGAACTCTGGGCTTATATGAGAGCAGCAAGTGCTGTTAATTCGTAGCTGCTGCCTAGTCAGCCTCCACAATTTTTTTTCCCCAAAACAGGGTTTCTCTGCATAGCCTTGGCTGGAACTCACTCTGCAGTCCAGGCTAACCTCAAACTCAGAAATATACCTGCCTCTTCCTCCCCAGTGCTAGGTAAAGGGTATACCATTACCACCCAGCTCACACTTAATTTTTAAAGTAATATTTTTTCTTTATTTTTAAAATCTGTTTGATTGTTTTGCCTGCATGTGTGTATGTGCACCACGTGGTGCCTGCAGAGGTCGGATGAGGGCATCGGACTGGAACTCGTGTTTCAGATGATTATGAGCTGCCGTTTGGGTGCTGGGAATTGAACCCGGGTCCATTACAAGAGCAGCAAATGCTCTTAACCACGGATCCATCTCTCTAGCCCCTATACTTTATCCTAGTTGACCCCCTCACCCATCTTCATCTTTCTGCATCATCCTGCCCCCACCCCTACTTATAGTCGTGAGAGTGTAGGGTCCTAAAACCTAAAGCTAGTCTGTTTCCCTTGTTAAATCTGCATGTTGCCTGGCACCTGATTTTTTTTTTAAAGCTTGATGTTTCACAAACTTTGAGCTCAAACCTTCTGTTCAGCTGCATTTCCATCTGGAGGTAAAGACAGCACGCTATAGGAGAGCCAATTACCTCATCGGGAGACCTGTATGTAGTTGTGAAAGCAGAGAAGTGGGAGGGACTTTGGAGAGAGCACAAAGCACGGTTTCCTTTCGTGGATTAGGACGCGCTAACTTCTTAACATTTAGTTGGCAAAGCATTGTGGCACTGGCCCAGCAGTTTGTATAAACCTTAGGGAAGAGCGCAAAGAGGCGGAGCTCCAGTCAGACTAACTGCGGGAAGGGAAGAGTCTTGGTATCTCTGTGCCTCAGACTCATTGGCTGTCTGTAAATGATGATGCTCTCTCATAGAGCTGGTGAGAAAGTAGGCTGACAAGTTGTGCATCATAGCACCTCGTCAGAAAGGCTCAGTTCACCAGCAACCGAAGCCTCTTTAAGAATCAAAATTAGACAGAGACTGAAGGAACTCCCATTCAGAGCCTGCCCCACATGTGGCCCATACATATACAGCCACCCAATTAGACAAGATTGATGAAGCAAAGAAGTGCAGACCGACAGGAGCCGGATGTAGATCTCTCCTGAGAGACACAGCCAGAATACAGCAAATACAGAGGCGAATGCCAGCAGCAAACCACTGAACTGAGAATAGGACCCCCGTTGAAGGAATCAGAGAAAGAACTGGAAGAGCTTGAAGGGGCTCGAGACCCCATATGTACAACAATGCCAAGCAACCAGAGCTTCCAGGGTCTAAAGCCACTACCTAAAGACTATACATGGACTGACCCTGGACTCTGACCTCATAGGTAGCAATGAATATCCTAGTAAGAGCACCAGTGGAAGGGGAAGCCCTGGGTCCTGCTAAGACTGAACCCCCAGTGAACTAGACTGTTGGGGGGATGGTTGGGAGGGGAACACCCATAAGGAAGGGGAGGGGGGAGGGGGATGTTTGCCCGGAAACCAAAGAATTATTATTACGTATTAAATAAATTAAAAAAAAAGAATCAAAATTAGAGAATCAGAGCTAGAAGTGGGTGATGGAATCCTTAAAGCTAACTGAGAGGTGACAGGGGTGTCAGTGGCGCGAGTCTTTAGTAAGGAAGGACTGGCTAGGAACCAGGTGATCTCAGCTTCTCTCTCCCAACTGCTAGGAAATGATCTAGTAGTGCCTGTCCCACTTTGGTACAGCCTTATGTCCCTACGCAGTGTGGACTCTTTCCAAGACACAATCACCTCGCTGGCCCTCTCTAAGACCTTTCTTTGTTCTTGTCCTAAGCCAGTCCACCCCTGAGTGGCTCTTCTTTGTACCTCACGGTTCCTGGCTCTGTTTGCGGGACGGGGAGGGGGGCATTTTGTGCGCATGCCTGGTCTTGCAAAGATGGCCTCCTCAGCTTTCCTTGTAGCCCTCAGTCCCAAGCATGGCTGTTATCTTTGTGTTCATTGCCACGCAGTTCGGTGCTAGATTCCTGTCTTTCCCGAGAACAGAATGTTTGGTGTTTATTTTTCACCACGATGAGCCGGTGGGGTTCTAGCCGAAAAGGGCCCCCGCTTCCTCTCTCCTGTCCTTCTGCAACAAGTCACGGGTATCAAGCATTTCCCGTTACCTGTCTGCTTTTTCCTATTCTACACACCCGCCTAGCAATCCATGCGATCCAGGACTTCCAGCAGATGGCGCCAAAACCCGCATAGAATGGGGTTTTCTGTTTCGTTTTTTTCTGTCAGAACCATGGTCTCCCTGACCATGTTTCATGCCTAGGTCCCGACTTTGCATCGTTACTGTTCCACTTGTGGGTAATTTTAGGCAAAAGAGGGATCTTTAAAAAAGGCAGGATAATGCTGCGACTGTCCATCAGAAAACGTAGGTTGCATAACGATGCAGGACAGTGTATATACAGCGTGGATGCGCGACTCAGGAGTGACCCACTTAGCACACAATTTTTCCATTGGAGATACAAAATGTTATTATGCGTCTTGCAAAAATATGTTAAATGTAATTTAAACACGAAATACTACAAAAAAGATATAAGCCCACCAGGTGCTGGTTTGAATGGGGTGGCGATGTGGAATTGCTATGCAAAGTGCCATCAAGCTTCGCGCTTGTGTTAGCTCTAGAAAACTGCACAGAGCAGCATTGTCTGTGAACTCCAAGGTTTAGGACTGACGTGGATGCAGAGCTGTAGTCTAAAAAGACTAACCACTTCATTCTTGCAACTCTGTGCCACGCGCGTGTCTGTCTATTTGTTTGTTTGTTTGACACATTTAGATTGTTTCTACCATGCGATGCAAAACAAGAAAGGAAAGTGAGAATCTGGAGGAGCAGAAGAGAAAAGATAACCAGACAAGCTCTGCACAGAAACCGACTCCGTGGTTTCTTCCTCAGAGCCGCTCTCTTCCCTCTTCGCCTTTTCACCTGGGCTCTGGGTTTAAGGCCTACAAAGCCTGCAGGTCCTGCAGCATCCCCTGTGGCTCGGCTGTCAGCAAAGAGCTGTCCCGGCAGGGGCAGGTGCGGCGCTCCGTGGACCTGGAGCTGGAACTGTGCCGGCAGCAAGCCGGCTTCCTGGGGATCCGAGAGAAGAGGGAGTCTTTGCCCTTGGCCGACTGTGATGCTGATGCAGGAGGGATGCTGAAGCCCACTCCTGAGGAGTGGAAGCAGGTGAGTGTGGCCGGGTGCTGCTTCTGAGATTTTTGCCTGGCATAGGGGAGCAAACAGATCAAAAGTCCTGTATAATGCAAGTGGTTTCCTGAGGCCCCGCTTTCTATCAGGAATTAGCCCTAGAAAGACTTTAATTTTTGTCTAACAACTCATGCTAATGTCTTGTAATGACTGGGAGAGGCTGCTGGAGACCGCTGCCCAAGAATGCCTGTCCCAGGACATGGCGTCAGCTGAGGATGAGGTTAGACACCACACAGTGAATATTTTTTCCATGCAGCAAGCTGGCTGCTCCAGCACAAGACCAAGAGAACCAGTCAGGAGCTTCTGTCCTCTGTTCAGAAAAATATGGGCTTCCCCAGATCTCTAGAACGGTCATTTACCATACCCAGCTGCTGTTCAGTTAGGGTTTCTCCTGTTGCCGTGAAACACCAGGACCAAAATTAACGTGAGAGGAAAGGGAAAGGGTTTATTTTGCCTACACTTCCACATCATAGTCTGTCACAGAAGGAATTCAGGGCAGGAACTCAAGCTGGGCAGGAACCTGGAGGCAGGAGCTGATGGGGAGGCCATGGGTGGGTGGGGATGGGGCTGCTTACTGACCTGCTTTCAATGGAATAATCAGTCTGTTTCCTAGTGTTCCCCAGGACTACCTGTCCAGGGGAAGTGTCAATCCCTGTGGGATGTGTCCACCCTTAGGGATTGTTAATCAAGACGGATTTGCCTAGTAACCAGTCCTATTGATACATTTCCTCAACTGTGGTTCCCTCCTCTCAGAGAACTCTAGCTTGGGTCAGGTTGACATAAAAATACAGGTACATCTGGTAACCATTGGAGACGATGTTGGTGGTTTGGGGGCAGTTACAGAATACAAAAAGTTGATGGTGTTGTCCTTTGTCATCTATGAAAATGGCAGTTTCGTAAGGTTCATCCCACACAGAAAAGAATTCAGGCTGTTTTAAGAGCTAAAGTGGGGAGAAGAAGCCACTGGCTGGATAAGGGAGGGTAAGAAACACACGTCACATTCTTCCAGAGTTATTGATCTGGGCTTGAAGACCAACTTACACTTGAAGCTTACAATGAAGGTCTTTTCTTTTTGCAACATGTGACCCACTAATGTGCAGATACTTATAGACCAAAAGTACATTCAGAAGGTATTCTATATCATCAGCCCAAATCTGTAGTACCAGCACCTTCACTGTGTCAGTCCGTGATGCTCACCTGAGTTTGGACAAGAGGGTAGAGCCGGAACTTCTTCCTCTCAAGGTGGTCGTGTTCAGTGTTTTAAACAGCACAAAAAAGCAAACATTACATTACCAGGTCTTTGAAGAATTGGGAAAATAAAAGCAATTAAGACATAGTTCCTTTATTTCTGTCTGTATTTTCTTCTCTCTCTCTCTCTCAAGAAGTCTATGTAGGAATCAGGGATTGCATCACACAGAAGAAAAAATGGGAATAGCAATCTGAGGAGGGCAACTTGCATGCCCTGAGTAGGATAACGGTGGGCATAGGGGGGATCTGCCCCTCCCCTGCATTCAAGGCCTTGAGCACACTCTGTGGGTTGTGTCTAGCAGAGAGGGCATCCTGAGTCTTTTCATTGTGATTTAAACTTACAAAGCCATGGGGATGTGAAGCAGAAACACTGGCCATTTTCAGGATCTCTGTCTTCATTTTGGAACTGGGGCCCATACAGGGCAGGCTCTGACTGAGGGTATCAGCCCTGGGCACGACTGTTGCCTGAGCAACATGACCTCTGACCCATGTTGACCTTTCACTTAAAATTTACCAAGAGACTAGGTGTGTGCGTGCCAGCCAATAGGCGCATACACTCATTAGTGAAATAGAACACTTGTAAGCTGCACGCCTGTGATCCCCTTCCTTGGGAAGCAGAGGCAGGGGGATCAATTGTTCAGAGCCATTCTCAGCCTGGGCTACACAAGACCCTCCTCAAAACAAGAAATCTGCAGCACTTGGGAGGCTGAGGTAGGAGGGTCACTGTGAGTTCAAGGATAGCCTGGCTTGCTTGGAAAGACCCTGTCTCAAAACAAACAAAGAAACCACCCAAACAAAATTCTAAACAATAAAAGGATGTGTAAATCTTTTTAAATTCAGCCTTCAACATCCAAAATATAAACATGGGGGGCTGGAGAGGCGACATTTAAAAATAATAATAAAAATCAATAAAACAAAACTTCAAAATATAAACGTGGGTCAAATATTGATTACGCAGAATTTTTTTCACTTTGTCTTATCTGTCCTTTCTCGTCCTCCTTCTTCCGCTTCCTCCTCCCCACCCCCTTCCTCCACCCTCCTGTTTCTCCTGGGAATGACGGAGTGCACGTGTATCTCGTCTTCTTCCTAGGTTGTAGATATTCTGTGGAGCGATCCCATGGCTCAGGAGGGCTGCAAGGCCAACACTGTCCGAGGAGGAGGCTGTTACTTTGGGCCTGATGTGACAGAACAGTTGATGGAGAAATACAAGCTACAATTCCTGATCCGATCACATGAGTGCAAACCTGAAGGCTATGAATTCTGCCACAACCGCAAGGTGGGGTGAGCCTCTGCATCTGTTGGTATCTGTCACAGGAGCTGTCCAAAGAGCTCCTGGGAGGTGCCTGGCATTTGCCCGAGGCAGCTAGGTACTTCGTAAGTGCCTGTGCATGCATGCGTATGTGCGTGCAGGCATGTACAGTGCCCACAGAGTCCAGAAGTGAGTGTCAGGTTCCTCAGAACTGGAGCCACAGGTGGTTTTGAATCCTAAGTGGATGCTAGTAACAGAGTCCAGGTCCTCTGCAAGAAAAGTAAACACTTAACTGCTGAGCTGTCTCTCCGGCCCCCAGAGTAGGGTTTTCTATGCCTTTTGTACTTCAGAGATGCTCTGTGAGACTTTCTACTCTTGATACACTGGGAGATGCTGCAGAAATCTTCCTTAAGATTTACAGTGAACACAGGACAGAAAATGTTCTCAGCCTTGCAATAGGGAAACACAAACTCAATCAAATGTTTCTTCTATTAATCGGCTGCAAACCCATTGTTCTCCCACAGAAAGGGGATTCTGGGAACACAGAGTCCCACCCTTTGTCATGGAGTAAGTCAAACATTCCTACATTTGGAGATGCCCAGATATATGCAGATCCTGAGTATCTGCATGGACAGTGCAAACTCCAGTGCCTTGTAGGGATGCTTGAGGCAAACAATCACAAACCATGAGACTTAGAAAGGAAAGACTTGGGGTGGGGATTTAGCTCAGTGGTAGAGCGCTTACCTAGGAAGCGCAAGGCCCTGGGTTCGGTCCCCAGCTCCGAAAAAAAGAACCAAAAAAAAAAAAAAAAAAAAAAAAAAAGAAAGAAAGGAAAGACTTGGCTGGGGAAA
This sequence comes from Rattus norvegicus, assembly GCF_021556685.1. Classification (NCBI taxonomy): domain Eukaryota; kingdom Metazoa; phylum Chordata; class Mammalia; order Rodentia; family Muridae; genus Rattus; species Rattus norvegicus. The sequence goes on from NC_141547.1 coordinate 15,842,728, forward strand.
CGCTGGCTTCCTATATCCATCAATCAAAAGGGTCTTATCTGTCCCTTGTTCTCGGGATTTTAGGAAGCCCAAAATTTTAGGATTTTCAAATTTTGGTCATAAAAAGCTTCATGTAGTGACACCTTTAAAACCAACACACGGGATGCAGAGACAGGCAAGTCTCTGTGAGTTCAAAGCCACCCTGGTCTACATACTGAGTTCCAGGATAGCCAGGGCTACGCAGCAACCCTGTCTCAAAAAAATAAAACAAAGGGTCCTAACAGTCAAAAGGAAAAGATTGGAAAGTCTGAGAGGACAGCTCTGTGGGAAAGCACTTGCCACATAAAACATGGGACCTGAGTGCAGCTTCCCAGAACCCACATAAAAAGCTGGGTTGGAGGCAGCCATCTGTAATCTCAGGGCTTGGGAAGTAGAGATAGGTTGACCCCTGGTGTTCACTGGCCAGCTGATCTAGAAGAACTTGTAGAGACCTTCGTCAGGAAATATGGTGGACAACAACTGAAGATGAAACCCAGTGGGAGGGAGGGAGGGAGAAAGGGAGGGGAATGGGAGGAGAGAAGAGGGGGAGGCAGAAGAGAGGGAGGGGAAAGATAAGAGGGAGGGGATGGGGAAGAGAGGGGGGAGAAGGGGAGGGAAAGGGGAGAGGGGAGGGGGAAGGGAGGGACAGGGGCAAGGGAGGGAGGGGAATGAGAGGAGGGAAGGGAGGGGGAGGGGCAGAGGGGGAGGGGAGGGAGAAGAGAGGAAGGGAGGGGAAGAGGGGGAGGGAGGCCCATCGATGAGTGTGAAAAGCAGCCCGATGTGGGCTTGGCCCACAGGGTTGAGGATGGAGATTCGTCAGTGCGCATACATTCCATGCCGTGTCTCTTCTGCTTTGATTCAGGTGTTAACCATTTTTTCTGCCTCTAACTACTATGAAGTTGGCAGCAACAGGGGAGCCTACGTCAAACTGGGACCAGCCCTGACTCCACATATCGTGCAGTACCAAGCTAACAAGGCGACCCACAGGCTGACCATGAGGCAAAGGCAAGACTTTTTAATGAGTAGCTATCAGAAAACGAATGTCAGGGCCTAGAGACATTAGATGTCGTTGTATTTATTCAAGTTCTACAGGACCGTTCGGAACTGAGCTATATTGGTATTAAATTCTAGAATAGAAGTTATGTGAGAGCCTTTGGTATTGGTCCTTTTGTTGTTTATTTGGTTGCTCCATTTCTTTTGAGACAGGGTCTCACTGTGTAGCCTTAACTGGCCTGGAACTTGCTGTGTAGACCAAGCTGGCCTTGCAGAGATCCACCTGCCTCTGCCTCCTGGATGCTAAGATTAAAGGTATGAGATTAAACTCAACACTGGTCTCCATCTCTCTATCTCGATAGGATCTCCTGTCTCGCACAGTCCAGGCTGGCCTCAACCTCACATATAGAGCTAAGGGTAACCTTCACGCTCCTGTTCCTTCTGCCCCTGCCTCACAAGAGTTGAGAATATAGGCAGGCACTACCATACCTGTCTGATCCTGTTTGCAGTTATTATAATAAAATGTCTGGTGCAAGGCATTTTTAAAGAAAATGAGCTTACTTAGCACAGAGTTTTGGAGGCTAGACATGTAAGCAGCCCCGTGCATCTGTCCTTTCGTGAGGTCCTAACTACAGAGGGTATCTCATCAGGGATAAGAGGAAAGATCACGTCTTTAGAAGGGAAGCAGATGAAGGAGGAGCTTCAGGTGCCATCTGTTTTCATGGCTCACAGAATTCAGTCAAGAGCCCTATGAAACCGCCTTGATCGCTTCTGCAGTGGTGGCAGGGGGTGGAGGTTGGGGGTCATGACCTTGTTCTTGGCTCCAACCTCTAAAACTCCCAAGTTCTCAACACACAAACCAGACCACCCTGAGTTCTACCCCTGGAATCTGTGAGATCAGAGCGAATCAGCCCTTGGAAGTTCTTTTTTATCAACACACTCTTGCTAAGTCTCTCTCTCTCTCTCTCTCTCTCTCTCTCTCTCTCTCTCTCTCTCTCTCTCTCTCTGTGTGTGTGTGTGTGTGTGTGTGTGCATGCAGAGTTCCAGAGAAATTTATCCAATCCAAGATTGTCCAGGCATGACTACCTGAGGTCCCTTCATAACTATCAATGACTACTCTTTGCAAGGACATAATTGAAATGACTCCCCTAACTGATTCTTTTTAGGGTCCTGTACCTCTGTTGGCTCACACAATTTTTTTTTTGGTTCTTTTTTTCGGAGCTGGGGACCGAACCCAGGGCCTTGCGCTTCCTAGGTAAGCGCTCTACCACTGAGCTAAATCCCCAGCCCCCACAATTTTTAAAGGGCTTATGGAGCCTACATCTGGGTTTCTAGTTAAATAACTTAATGATAATGAACATTTTTCATCTTTAAAAAAACCCATATTTTGTTTTTTGCTTGCTAGGGTGTCTTATGTAATCCAGGCTAGCCTTGAACTTGGTATGTAGTCAAGACTAACCTTGGTTTTATGATCTTCTGCCTCTGTCTCCAGAGTGCTGGGATTATAGGCCTGCAATAAATATTTTTTATCAAACATGACAAAATGCTTTAAAAAAATACCTTTGTCAGTTGAAAAGACGGGTTAGCTGTTCATTATTTATAGAATGGCTGGCCTTTGATAAGGTATTACAAATTGAATACATTTGCTATTTTTTATCTCTTTTTTGTCTCTTGTCCCTTCAATTTATTGACTCTATTTTGGGCCAAGTGTTATGCCCAGAATCATGTGATTGACCCACTCAATAAAAATAAGAAAATTGGGCTGGGATTGTAGTTTCTAACTACAACACTTGCTTAGCACAGGCAAAGCTTGATCCCAGGACCCTCCTCCCCATCAAAAAATAACTTAAAGAAAACAAACGAGACTCCGCCATGACAAGGGCGTAGGAGACAGACCATGCAAGGAAGGTACAGGAGGGAGAGATGGCTGAAATGTAGGTGCAAAGGGAAAAGCAGCCCCAGGAGGGCTGTCCAGCAGGGTCCAGGGCAGCAAAGACAAAATATAGATTTATAAGTGTCAACTCAGGAATATTGGAGGGGAGTGTATTAGTCACATGGAGGTTTATTAGTGGTCCAGATACTGAGCTAGCTAAGGCCTATTAAAGTATAAAGGTTGAAAAAAACAAAACAAAAAAAAAAAACCGGATTTAGTCATTTCTGTGTTTTATATAAATCTCATTTTCTGCTTATCATAATCATAAAGTGTGAGGAAAACGTGATTTTGTATGATAACAAACGGTTCACAGTAGATGCCAGGCTTTCTGCTAAGTACTCACTATGAATTTATTTATTTAATCTCCACATTTACTCTGTGAGGTTGATGGCCTTTTAAACTGGTTTTTGATGGAACAATTGAGGCACAGGCCCAGCTTGCGTAGAGCAGAGCACGTGACTTCAGAGGTGAGCTTTCTCTAGACTTGAGCCACTGGCTGCCCTGGGACAGAGAGGGGAAATGAGGTAGAACACTTCTCTCCAAAGTTGAGCTCTTGTGCACTTGAGGTACTGAGAATGAGGAGGACCCTGCTAGAGCCCAGGACTTACCTTAGATTCAACTTTTCACAAACCCCTCTTCCTCCCCTTCCAGGATCAGCAGAGTGGAGGAGTCGGCCCTCAGAGCCCTGCGACAAAAATTATTTGCTCATTCCTCGGACCTGTTTGTTGAGTTTAGGAAGCGCGACCCGGATGAGAGCGGTGAGGACAAAGTAAACAGACCCAGAAGCCTCTGCGGGGCTTGAGCAGGAGCACGGGTTAGGCAGCTCATTCCATGACTTCGAGTCTTCAGCATGTCGTTGTTTTTGTAATTTTTTAAACGCTAAGAGCATGTACTTGGTTAGATGCAGACGGTGAGGGCAATGGAATCATGGGAAGGGTCAGACCCACAACCAGGCAGGACTAAGTGGAGAAACTCAGTGTCCGGCGCTGGCCCACTGTCACTGTTTGTTTCTGAGCTTATCAGCTCTATGTTCTACAGTCAACGCTAAACATGGTGTTTTTATTCAACTTAATGGAACTGCCATCCAAATTTTGATTAGCTGCAGCCATATATATTTACATATGTGTGTGTGTGTGTGTGTGTGTGTGTGTGTTATTAAGGATATCAGTGGATAATATATTCCAAGGAAAATAGAACATTGATTCTTTCTTCAGTGCTGGGAATTGAACCCAGAACCTTGTGCATGTTAGGCAGGTGCTCTGTACTAAGTTACACCAGCACCTATCTTTTTTTTTAAAAGATTTATTTATTTATTTTGTATATGAGTACACTGTAGCTGTCTTCAGACACACCAGAAGAGGGCATCGGATCCCATTACAGATGGTTGTGAGCCACCATGTGTTTGCTGGGATTTGAACTCAGGACCTCTGGAAGAGCAGTCGGTGCTCTTAACCACTGAGCCATCTCTCCAGCCCCAGCACCTATCTTTTAAAACAACCACACACACATATACACATGCCTATACATACACACACACACACACACACACACAAATGCATACATATATATATAAACTCATATATTCAGATATAAACATGCATGCATACATAAATATACATGGACACATACATGCATATACATATACACACTTATAGGTACATACAAACATAACATACATGTACACATATATACACATTCATACATACACACTTGTGCATGCACGTACTTATATACACTCATACATACATACACTCATATATACACATACCCACATATAACTATATATATACACACACTCATACATGTATATGCATACATACTCAAAATACACATATGCATATACAAACACACACTTATATATACATACATAAAACACACACACATACAATGTTTTATATTTACAAAATTCTTTATGTACCCAAATTTAATGAGTGAAAATTACATAAGTTTTAATTATAGGCAGACATAAAGTTTTATATCACATGTGACATACGTACATTTATGCTTTGTTGTCTATCTGAAGTTCCAATTTAATTGGCCATCTTGCATGTCATTTGACGAGCCTAGCTTCCAGCCAACTCTGCCATGACCAACAAAAGTAATGGTAACGGCCATTAGCCCTGTTACCCACCAATAGTTCAAGGATGCAAGCATTAAAATGTATGCCCTGTGTGCACAGCCTGATGAACAAGAAACCAGACTTCTAGGTGGCCAGTCACCAGGCCAGGTCTTTCCCGCAGGTGTAATCACCCTGAGTGACTGGGCAGTCGCCATAGAGGCTGTGCTGCACCTGGGGCTGCCATGGAGGATGCTGCGGCCACAACTGGTGAATAGTTCAGCAGATAACGTGTTGGAGTACAAGTCCTGGTTGGACAGCTTGGCCAAAGAGCAGCTGAGCCGAGAGGTAAGGGTGTGGTGATGGTTGAGAGCCCACAGCAGCCTCTGAATCCTAGTAAGTGGTGCCAACATTCTGAAACAGCTATTTAGAGCCCCAAAGCCAGGGTGGGAAAATGGAAACAATTCTTTGTTGCATTCCTATGCATCTGACTGGGTGTTGAGGGGTTTATGTAGTTGCCTCTGCTAATCCCCACGGACAACCTGGAGGTAGGTGTTGTCCCGCTTTTAGACCTGAGAATGCTTTAGCCTAGGGTTATAGAATTTTTCAGTGACTCAGGCTTGGGCTAAGGGTGTACTTTGTGAGAAAGCCCATGGATCAACCTCCAGCAGCAAACAGAACCAAACCAAACCCAGTTTGCTAGCTTTAAATCCCGCTTTGTTTCCCCAACAGCAGGATGTTGGGTCTGTTTTAAAACATGAGTGACAAATAGTTGCTGACGAGGCCAGTACTCTCGGAAAACAGCTTTACTGTAACATTGTTGCAACATCATTCCCACATTATGTAATTCAGCCACTTGAAAGGACTCGACTCAGTGAGGCTTAAGACCCGTTTATCCCTCGGTATCTAGTGTAAGGAGAACACACACAAGTCTGGGGACGCTCAGATTCCTTATGGAGAACAGCGTGGTTATGCACACCCCCTGGAGACTTCCCTCTCAGGGTTACTTATAATACCTAAGGCAATGCAAATACTACGGAATAACAGGGAAGTCTGTATATGTTCAATACTGGCACAATTTTACCCATGGCTAGACCACAGATGCTATACCTAAGGATATGAAGGAATAGCTATATTTGCAAACGTGTGCAACCATCCACCAAATTCTATTTTTGAATGGTATTTGTTTGTTTTTTGGTTGGTTTGGTTGGTTTTGTTGTTGTTTTGTTGTTGTTTTGTTTTTTTCCCCCCACAAATGACATTCCTACTTCACTCTAGTGAGGTGGAAAAATAATAAAATAGCTTCAGTCTTGTTCGATGTATAACTATCAGAGTTCATTATACATTGTTGCTTGCGACCCCGACTGAGATCCTTGGGGGCGGGGGCGGGGGGTAAGAAGGCACCTAGTCAATGACACAGACTCCGGGAGTCTGGCAAGGGGCAAAAGCAGAGTAGATGTTTTTACAGGAACTGGGCAAACCTTTTTTTTTTTTTTTTTTTTTTTTCCGGAGCTGGGGACCGAACCCAGGGCCTTGCTCTTCCTAGGTAAGCGCTCTACCACTGAGCTAAATCCCCAGCCCCTGGGCAAACCTTTATACACCCCTCCCAGCATCTCATTAGCTCTCAAGTAGCCCAACGTGGCGCTGCCGGCTTTTTCTCATTAGCTCGCTCCTTCGCCTGATCCGGCAGCTCTAGGCAGGCATATTTTAGGTTGGCTTGAGGAAGAGTCAGGGTTGCGGAGCACAGCATTGAGGCCGGGCCTGCTTGGCTGAGTTCTTCTTACAGTGTATTAATTATACATTAGGGGGGAAATGAAGGGGTTTTTTTTTTCTTTCGGGTGGGCGAGTTCGCTGACCCTAAGGGCCAAGGCCCCGGGAAGTCGCTGTGGGGAAAGGGGTTAAAGTGAGAAAGAGGCACACGGGAAAGGGAGGAGAAGCAGCTTTTTTTTTTTTTTTACAGAATATTCAGTCGAGTCTGCTGGAAAAGCTCTATCGAAACCGATCCAACTTGGAGACCATTTTTAGGATCATAGACAGCGACCATTCAGGTAAACTCACTCATTGCCCTGACACGTTCCACGCACAGGGATTATTTCTCCTCCGACCCTTTAGTTTTCTTCACAGTTCTCGCCTCTTGAGTTGCATGCAGCTGCTGAGTTGTCCCCAGCAGTGTCAGAAAAACTACTCTCTGTTTTGTTTTGAGACAGGGTTTCTCTGTGTAGCCCTAGCTGTCCTGGGACTCCCTCTGTAGACCAGGCTGGCCTGGAACTCACAGAGATCTGCCTGCCTCTGCCTCCGTGCGCTGGTATTTAAGGTGGGCACCATCACTGCCGAGCTTTCCTCTTTTAACATCAAATGGCTCGGTGGGATTAATAAATGTGTCTGGAGTCTTCCTGAGTTTTCTAGCCTGTCTGTAAACTCCCGGTCACAAGCAATCTTCTCACCTCACCCTCCTTAGTAATTGGGTTTAGTGCGTGTACCACCCACCATTCCTGGCTTCATCGGGTGATCTTGGACCTTTGTCTAAAAAAAAAAAGGGAAAATCAATTCAAGGCCCATGAGACAGCTCAGTGGGTAAAAGAAACAGATACCACACAGCCTGGCAATGCCAAGAGCCCACAGTGAAGGGGAGGGGAGGACTGACCCCTGGAAGTTGCCCTCTGACCTCCACATGCTTCCTGGGGCACACGTGGACATGAGCATGCATAAGGGTGTGCATATGTGTGAACAGAGACACGACTTATAACTAGAGTGATAAAAAAAACCTTGGCTGAGGTGAGCTGAGGATAAAGCTATGGACCCTGGCCCAGGTCCAGCTACCAGAACTGCAGAAAACCAAACTGAAAATGAACTTCAACCGACTGTCCGTGCATGACACAAGGGCTCTCGCCATATTATGATGTGGTTGCTTTTGAAGCCAGGTCTCACTTCACCTCTCCAGGCTGGCATCTAACCTCCTGGCCTCAATCGAACCTCGCACCTCTATCCCGAGAAGCCAGGACATGTGTGTCCAGTTTAAACACATGTAAGCAGTGTAAACATGCATCTGTCTGGATGACTTGACATAAGACGACGCTCCCTACTGACATTTTGGACTGCATCTTGTATTTTGGGGAGTTCGCTTTGTATATTGTGTGGGGTTAAGCAGTATCCCTGCCTTTCATCTTCTAGATGCTACCAGAATCCCATTCTTGTGTTCATTACAGCTGTGAAGTATGTCCCCGGCACTGTCAAATGTTCCTCTCTCCCAGGAAGCACAGTTGCTCCCACGTAAAGAGCACTGGTGGTTCATGCTTCTCTGATGTCCCCTCAGGAGTTTCTATGTCACCAGGAGCCTTGGGGTCTGTGTCCGATTACTAGATAAGCAAGTCAGACTATGTTAGCCCTGAAAACTTAGATGAGCCACTGATTTCTCCCCTCTGTTAAGGGTTCATCTCCCTGGACGAGTTCAGACAGACTTGGAAGCTCTTCAGCTCTCATATGAACATCGACATCACAGATGATGGCATCTGTGACCTTGCCAGAAGCATCGACTTCAACAAGGACGGCCACATCGATATCAATGAGTTCCTGGAGGCCTTCCGCCTCGTGGAGCAGTCCTGCTCGGAGGGCCAGGCCTCTGCTTGCCCACAGTCCACAGACACGGGGGAGAGTGGTCGTAGCAGTCCAGGCCCATGTTGAGGATAGCCTGGTCTATTCACTCAAAGTGCCAACAGGCGATGCCAAGCTCATGACTCCACATGGACTTGGGGACTTCATGCTAAGAATTTGCCAGCATCAAGAATCACCTGTGTGTACGCCGGTGTGTGTGTGTGTGTGTGTGTGTGTGTGTGTGTGTGTGTGTGTGTGTAGTGGTCCCAACCTCATTTCAGAAGTCAGGTTTAGGAATGTTTAAACTCTCAAATCTACTCTAGTTGTCACTGATATTTTAACACCCTCAGGTTTTTATTTCTTATATTTTATTTATTGTTTTAAAATGTCACCAGTAAAAGAAAGTTTTTTTAAGGGTTGGGAATTTAGCTCAGTGGTAGAGCGCTTGCCTAGCAAGCGCAAGGCCCTGGGTTCGGTCCCCAGCTCCAAAAAAAGAAAAAAAAAGTTTTTTTAATTATATATAATCCTATGACCCCAAATATACCTTTTTCATTATGTACTCCTCCTTCTTATGTATTTAGAGTTTTCTTTTAAAAATAAATTTACATTTAATTGTACATACTTTCACATGCTGCTGTATAATTTTCACAACTATCATTTAATGGCCATATAGTTTTCTTTCAAATTAATGTACTATAATCCATTTGGTTCCTAGTTAATAAACAGACGTGTTGCTTAGTTTTTCATTCATAACATGATTCCTAATTTGTAAAATTATTTTTGAATAATATGTTTTCTTAGGATACAAATCTCAGAAATGGGGTTGCTTTGCTGAAGGATATTGTATTATTTAGGGTTTTCAGGGAAACCCATAAGCTATAGGCACGATTTATCCTAAGGAATTGGCAGGGCTGGAGAGACGGCTCAGTCAGCTAAGTGCGTGCACGCCATGCTAGCACAAGCACCTGAGTGTGTCCCTACACTCACATGGGAAGTTGGATGCGGTGCTAGAAGGTGAAGGACTGGCCAGCCTGGCCAGTCATGGCTCTATGGGCTTAGTGAGAGTCCATGTCTCAAAAAGTACGGTGAGGTGAAGACATCACACATCAACCACACTCATACCATACACACACACACATATACCACACACAAACACACATACCATACACACACACCCCATACATGCACTACACACACATACCATACACACACCCCATACTTGCACATACACACACACACTCACACACACTCACACACACACTCACACTCATACTACACATATCACACACACCATACACATACCACACACACACAAGCATATCACATGCATACTCAGCACACAGCACATACCATACACATACACACATACCACACACATACCATATACACACACCCCATACATGCACCACACAGACATGCATACCATATTGCATACACACTACACATTTCACATGCATACTACACACACATATATACACACACACCATATATACACCACACATATACATACATGCACACCACACATTAAATTCACACTACATATATCACACACATAAACCACACACATACCACACACACACATGCATACCACACCTGCATACACACTGCCCACACATACACATATTACACACAAACACACATACCATACACACACCCCATACATGCAGCACACACACACATACAACACACATACCCCATACTTGCACCATACACACATTCACACGCAAACCACATTGCATGCATACTACACATATCACACATACCATACACATACCACACACACACAAGCATATCACATGCATACACAGCACACAGCACATACCATACACACATACCATATACACACACCCCATACATGCACCACACACACATGCATACCACATTGCATACACACTACACATTTCACATGCATACTACACACACACACACACCATATATACACCACACATACACATACAGGCACACCACACATTACATTCACACTACATATATCACACAAACATAAACCACACACATACCACACACACACACTGCACACACATACACATATCACACACACACACACATACACCTCGTAACTGAGCTAGGGCTGCCTTCGGACTCAGTTTGTGACTGAAGATGGCCTTGAATTCCCAATTCTCTGGTCTTAACCTCTCAAGTGAACTTTACCACAAATTCACAACTTGAGTTGTGTGTCATCTCAGATTTTTGCTAGAGTGACCAGTGTTCCACTTGTAATTCACTGCGTGTTTCACTGACTAGTGCCAAACTGTCTCCTCTCCCTCTTGTTATTTCTTTGAGAATGAAGGAGAACTTTCTTAGTGTGTGACTTAAGTGAAACAGGCAGAAGTGGGGTCGATGAGTTCATGATCCCCCTGCACCCACCCAGAATGCTCTTCAGTTCTGTCTGAGGCCCATGGGGATCAACACTACTGTCTCCCGACTCCATAGAGAGCTATGCAGCCATGAGAAAGAATGGTCTGGGGGCTGGAGAGATGGCTCAGTGGTTAAGAGCATTGACTAGAGGTCAATCCTAGAGGTCCTGAGTTCAATTCCCAGCAAGCACATGGTGGCTCACAACCATCTTTAATGGGATCTGATGCCCTCTTCTGGTATACACAACAAATCAATCAATCGATGTCTGTTTTGGGCTCTTGGCTTGGCATTGGGACTGAGTATAACTTTCCCTTTTTATATAAATGGCACACTAGTAAAGATTAAGGTGAAGTTCTGGGGAAAATGTAATTTCTAAAGACATGCAGACTGTGAGGATACTGAGACAGGCTTCTTCAGCAAATAAACTTCCAGGAGAGGAATATCAAGAGAGCAAGGAGAAAAGCACAGACTTACAAACGTTTATGCAGTGGCCATCGTAGTGTACTGCGCCTTCAGTTCCAGCACTGGAGAGACAGGAGCAGGCAGACCTCTGTGAGCTGAGGACCAGCTGGTCGGCAACTGACCCTGTCTCAAAATGTTGCAAGACACAACAACTGCAACCAGAACTTAATTGGATCCTCAAAGCATGGCTGTTCCCTTCCTCAATAACCAGAACGGTGTGGCTGATAGAATATGGGGTGTTGTGAAGGCATCATTTATTTTCCAGACATGCTGAGATTTGGGGTCATTTTTAGGTCACTATCTGTACATACACTGAAATATGTGCTGGGATTTGTTCCCAAATAGAGGCTGATAGATGGGGATGGGGACAAAGCCAGGCTCGCCCGGACTGGATCATCACAGGACTTATGTGAGGGATCTTTACATTTGAATTTTCCTATAATAAGCACTTCTTTTTCCAGAGGATTTTTTTCTTTTATTGGATATTTTTTATTTACATTTTAAATGTTATCCCCTTTCCCAGTTTCCCCTCCAGAAACCCGCTATCCCATCCCCACTCCATCTGCTTCTATGAGGGTGCTCCCACACCCACCCACCAACTCCTTCCCATTTCCCTGCACTGACATTCCCTTACACTGGGGCATTGAGCCTGCCCAGGATTAAGGGTCTCTCTCCCCATTGATGCCCAACAAGGCCATCCTCTGCTACATATGCTGCTGGAGCCATAGGTCCATCCCTGTGTCCTCTTGGGATGGTGGTTTAGTCCCTGGGAGCTCTAGGGGGTCTGGCTGGCTGATATTATTGTTCTTCTTATGGGGTTGCAAACCCCTTCAGCTACTTCAGTTCTTTCTCTGAATCCTCCATTGAGGACCCCATTCTCAGTTCAATGGTTGGCTGCAACCATCCACCTCTGTGTTTGTCATGCTCTGGCAGAGCCTCTCAGGAGACAGCTATATCAGGCTCCTGTCAGCATGTACTTCTTGGCACCTGCAATATTGTCTGAGTTTGGTGTCTGTATATGGGATAGACCCCTCAGGTGGGGCAGTTTCTGCTCCACGCTTTGTCTCCATATTTCCTCCTGTGAGTATTTTTGTTCCCCCTTCTAAGAAAGTCTGAAGCATCCACACTTTGGTCTTCCTTCTTCTTGAGCTTCATGTGGTCTGTGAATTGTACCTTGGGTATTCCGAGCTTTTGGGCTAATATCTGCTTATCAGTGAGTGCATATTATGTATGTTCTTTTGTGACTGGGTTACCTCACTCAGGATGATATTTTCTAGTTCCATCCATTTGCCTAAGAATTTCATGAAGTCATTGTTTTTGATAGCTGAGTAGTACTCCATTGTGTAGATGTACCACATTTTCTGTATCCATTCCTCTGTTGAAGGGCATCTGAGTTCTTTCCAGCCTCTAACTATTATAAATAAGGCTGCTATGAACATAGGGGAGCATGTGTCCTTGTTATATGTTGGGGCATCTTTTGGGTATATGCCCAGGAGAGGTATAGCTGGATCCTCAGGCAGTTCAATGTCCAATTTTCTGAGGAATCTCCAGACTGATTTCCAGAATGGTTGTACCAGTCTGCAATCCCACCAATAATGGAGGAGTGTTCCTCTTTCTCCACATCCTCGCCAGCATCTGCTGTCACCTGAGTTTTTGATCTTAGCCTTTCTGACTGGTGTGAGGTCTGTCTGGTGGAATCTCAAACACACAGGCCCAGGGGAAATTTTCCTGTACAGAACACCAATGGCTTATGCTCTAAGATCAAGAATTGGCAAATGGGACCTCATTAAATTGAAAAGCTTCTGTAAGGCAAAAGACATTGTCATTAGGACAAAATGGCAACTCACAGATTGGAAAAAGATCTTTACCTATCCTACATCTGATAGAGGGCTAATATCCAAGGTATACAAAGAACTCAAGAAGTTAGATTCCAGAGAATCAAATAACCCTATTAAAAATGGGCTACAGAGTTAAGCAAAGAATTCTCAACTGAGGACTATCGAATGGCAGAGAAGCACCTAAAGAAATGTTCAACAGTAAGCCCTTTCTGAAAATTATGCTTTGGGTCCAGGTGTGGTGGCTCATGGAGGAGAAGGCAGAAGGGTCGTGAGCTTGAGGTCAGCCTGGGCTTATAATTAGTTTTAGGGTAACCTGCACTTTTATTTTTGAGACCTTGTCTTCAAAAATAAAATAAAATATGAAGATTAGATTTCAGTGTGGAGTGAAAGAAAACAGCACACCTGCTAAATGGAACAGGGGTACAAACTTCTCAGGACACAGCTACAACCAGGTGAGGCCCAGTATGGTCACTAAACCTCTGAGTGGTCAAGAGTTGAACAGAGACCTTGTTCTGTGGTTGTTCTTGTTCAATTTGGTTGGATTTCTATAGAAAAAGTGAGAAGGCTAGGCTGATTCCATGACAGGCTTCAAATGGGCAGTTCAGGAGACCAGGTCTAAATCTCTGTTTCTAAGAACTAGGGAATCCTCAGAAGCTGCCCCGCCACCTGGCCTGAGGCAAGCACAATGGGTCAGCAGTAGTTTCTAGACTTCCCCAGCAAGTTTCCAGCTCCCATACTCAGGTAATGGAATGTCCGTAGAGATGGACCCAACGGATTAACACAGAGGTCATCTACCCCAGAATTCCCTAACGTGCTTTAAATCAGGCCAGCAAGCTCACTTGGTTGTCTCTCTATTCTGATGATGGGAGCCCCCAGCACGCTAGACTTCTGCAGAATAAAACACTCTTTGTGTTCACATACTGTTGCGTCTGGGGTATCATTCTTCGGCGAATCGTGGACCCTTTACAAAAGCATCTAATCTCATTAAGCATATGTTTCCTCACCTATAAAGAGTCTATTTTCCACGGAAGACATGAGAGTTGTTAAAGTAATTAATATGCAAACGAGGTTCAGGGAATGTTTCGTTAAATAATAAAAAAAGGAAGCACGGTCCCACACTAGTGCCAGCTACTCTCCGGCCCCAGCGGTCTCACTGCCTCCATGGTTAGCCCCATGAAGCGACTCAGAACCAACTGATATTGATATGAGCTGGCCACTCAGATTGGACAATCTGTCCTTTAATAATCCATCCCTTATATGATATTCACGCTACCTGTGGCTATTTAAAGTCACATGGATCTGGGCTGTCCTCTTTCTCCATCTTCCTTCCTTCTCCCCTCTCCATACTCTCTCCTGCCTCTCCAAAACTCTCAGCCCGCCCTCCTTTTCTACCGTCCAATCACAGGCTCTAGCCTTGTCTTTCACCTGCCCTCACCTGCTGACAGACAGCAATCTCCAAGAGAAGGATCCTTAAGCAGAGCTGGCTAGGGTCCATGAATGACCTTAACAAGCATAAGCATCTGTCTCTCCGAACGAAAACCAGAGCTTTAGCCATTCAGAAGCAGCCCATGAAGATAAGTTAGAGGGGACAGAACAAATAACCCAACTTCGTTGCCCTACTTGGTTTGATTCAGGGGTTCTCAATCACAGAGGACGTTTAAAAATACCAGGACTTAAGTGTTATCGAGGCTGGGCAGCTCAGAATCTCTCCAAATGGGTCCTGGGCACAAGAATTATAAGTGATGTCACAAGTACTGGGTTCTACCCATTAGATAATGTAGTTGATTATGTAACTGCTTTTTGGTAGATATAATTCCGAGGCATTAAGATCCAGCTTGCTGGGCTGGAGAGATGGCTCAGTGGTTAAGAGCACTGACTCTGAAAGATCCCACGCAGAGAGACCCTTATTCAAGTCTTGGGAAATCGCGGACCCCAGACACAGAGAGACCATTTTGGATGTAATAAGCAAAGGCGAGGTTTATTACGGAGACCTATTACAGAGATCTCCGGGCCAACACGTATCCCACGCAGGAGACAGAGGTGTCGGCCCCGAAACTCAAAAGTCAGAGGGTTATATAGAGAAGGCTAGGGGGTTTTGGCGTGGTTACATACAATTGGCTCATTTAAACATAGCAGTGAGAACAAAGCAGAAAGAGTACGTGTTAGAAGTCAGGGGCTTATCAGGGTCTGGAGGATGGCCCTGAGTGAGCTAGGGGGAGATGTCTTCCTGCCAGACGTCCCATGAATCAGTCCCATTAACTCAGGCTGGTTCCTGCATTCCTTTTCTTTATGGCTTGTCAGTCCTGCCTGAACAGTGTTTCCTGTGCTCCTTTATCTTTATGGCCTGCTAGTCTTGGCTGCAGGGCTTAGCCCTGGGTCTGTGGCCTTTTGGGGTTTATTCTTTTAATTTTTATATTTTTAAACCTAGAATTCGTATAATTTTCTTTTCAACTCCTCTTCCAGGGGTCTTGAGTTCAATTCCCAGCAACCGCCTGGTGGCTCACAACTATCTGTAACAGAATATGATGCCCTCTTCTGGTGTGTCTGAAAAAAGTGACAGTGAGCTCATATAAATAAATAAATCTTTAAAAAAAGTTGAAAAAAAAAGATTCTGCTTGCTTAAACCCATTCTTTTTATTTTTAAATGTGATCGTATATGTTTAGATTAAGCTGATCCTTACTTTCCAAGTAACACTCACACACACACACACGCAAGCACGCACACGCATGCGCGCGTACTTACCTCATTCTAGCATGCTTAACTCATTCTCATATAGAGCAGTTTCCGGTGTCTAGATGTGCTCTCCGGGTGTTCCGGAAGGGCAGCCTCTGGTCAGTTATTCCTCTTTGTACCTATCTGGTCACAGCTGACCTGCCAGTTGCTGACTCACGAGTCAGTTCCTTTCAGTGTCTCTGGCGGAATTTTCCAGGGTGTTTCTGAGCCTTCTGTGGGATGTACTCCTTCTGATTACACAAGGCTTTGGGTTTTGTAAAGCTCTTCGTAATCGATGTCGACCCCAGGTGGAGCTCCTGAGTCACACGCCAGGCCAGGGCTTTTGGAATCTGTACATTTGAGTCATGCTGAGCTCTTGAACTTGGGAGCCTTGGAGCCTGCGGAAAGTCTGGCCACACCCCTCCACCCCGCCCAGAGCTTTACAGCTTCCGCCTTCTGTTTGGTCTCTGTCAGCTACGGAGTGTTTTAAATGAGAAATACATTGAGCTGAGCTATATCCAAAAGCGTTGTGCAAGAGAATAGAGTTTCTATGGAGACAGACACTGTGAAAGTCCAGATTCGCCAAGTCTCTACCAGATACACAAGCCTTGGGAAGCTATGGAGAGAGAGAGGTTTCTCATTTTATCCAAGAGTTACCCTTCAACGCACACCCCCAAATGCAACGGGCACCTGGGGGAGAAGTTTTTATTCAGACGGCAGCTCAAATAGTCCCTTTGCGTCTGTGCAACCTTGAGTAAAATGCCTGACCATTCCCTTGACTGGATCCTGGATCCTCCTGCGGTAGGAACCACTTCCTCAGGTCCTGGCAACTTGGAGGAGTCAAGGTGTGAAGTGAGCCGCAGCTGTGTGATTGTGTTCAGAACTCCCCTAGCCTGGAATTTGCCTGTGATTCACCCGCAGGACTTGTTTTCGGGTCTGTTTAGGGAGTCAGGACTTCAGTTTGGGAAATGAAAAATGTTCTCAAGAAGGGATGATTTTGCACAAACAAAACAAAACAACCCTGAATACATTTAGTACTGTTGAAGTGTAAACTTGAAAGTGTGAGACTTTACATTACATCTGTGTTATGAGCATAAAAAGATTTTAACACGCTCAGTCGCATTTCTAGGAAGCTCCTTGGTGAAACCGCTGGCGTAGACTCAAAGGTCATGTTTTGAGTATCGCCTGGCTTGCCAATAAATGGACCTCCACATCATTTTCAGATCGAGCTCCAGAGTGTAAAGTGTTCTATATGGCTGGCCGGTCTCTGGGATCTCCATAGCAACAGCCCACAGCGCTACACCGCTGTGGAGATCAAATGGAGATCTCACCTGCCTTCAAGGCAAATAGAATGCTAGTCGAGGGTCTTTTTCATTCACATGGTTTAATTGCTCTTATCTTAAATTAATCTCCCTGCCCATGCTTCCCAAACCAATTTGGTGCTTCCCTTAGTTTTGCTTCACTCATTAGATAGTGTTTTCCTTGGGGTGCAGCTGTTTCCTATTTCAATCAATTCCTCTGTGTTTGTCTCCTATTCTATTCTATTCTATTCTATTCTATTCTATTCTATTCTATTCTATTCTATTCTATTCTATTCTATTCTATTCTATTTTGAGACAGGGTCTAACTATACAGCCTTGGCTATCCTGAAATTCTGTATGTAGCCAATACTGAAGGACGTGAAGCTCCATTTGCTTCTTTCTCCAGACTGCTGGGTTTAAAGGTGCGTGCCTGGCTTACGTTGGTGGTCTTTAATGACAGGACCTATGGGGGTTCAGGTGCTGTGCTGGGATGCTAGCCTCCTTTGTCTGGTTGTCATAGTTACCTAACAGCAAGTGAAAGCAGCTGGGAGGTGCCAGCCCCACTGTGTGTGAGCTGCACAGTCAAGTCAATACCTCCTGAAACAAAACCAAAGGAAATGTTTCAGGAACCTTTCTTTCCACGAGGGAATAATGTTCTGTGTGCATAGGCCACATTTACTTATCCAGCCACGATTGTCCAGCTCCAGGGGACCTGACACCCTCTTCCAGTATGTAAGGGTACTGTCACATGTACATAACACACACACACACACACACACACACACACACACACACACACACAAATTTTTTTAAAAATCGGTAAAATCCATGTAGTGGATTTTGTTCAAAAGCCCAATGTGTTTCTTCCCTTTATCTCAAAGGTAATAACATTAATAACCTTCCAGATTTCGCCATAGATAATAAGCCTCAAGAAACTGAGCTTCCCTGCAAGAAGCAAGCGCCCAGCGGTTCTGAGGACGGACATTCTAAATCCGTTAAAACAAAGCAAAACAAAACGGAAGCCATAGAGAGCCTGGCACGACGCTGCAAGCGTGCAATTCCAGTACTTCAGAGTGTCAGAGGGGCCTGCGCCGCAAGTTCCAGGCTAACCGGAGTAGTGTGGTGAGGCCCCTCCTCAAACGAACAACAAGCAAACAAACAAATGCGAATTCTCAAAGGAACCCATCTCCAGCGCCAACAAAGGCCTGCGCTGTCTGTTAACATATCAAACACGGTGTCTTCAGACACACCAGAGGAGGGCATCGAATCCCCATTACAGAGGGTTGTGAGTCACCACGTGGTTGCTGGGAATTGAACTCAGGACCTCTGGAAGAGCAGTCAGTGCTCTAACCACTGAGCCATCTCTCCAGTCCCGGACGCCCGGACGCCCAGCCGCCCAGCCGCCCGGACGCCCAGCCGCCCAGCCAGCACTTCTCACCTCTACCTCCAAACCTTTCCACCCAGGGGTTGAGCGTCCCTTCCCTTCCTATATATAACTCAGTCATTTGCCACCTCCAACCCCTTTCTCTTCCTCCTCCTCTTCTCAGGGCCAGGTTCAGTCTGGACCCTTCCAGAAGCCTCTGGCTTTTCTCTCCCTCGTCTCTACAATAAAACGTAGGATTCATACTAGGATCGTACTCTCATTTTCATTCACAAACACAGAGAAAAACCCACAGTAACTTGAGTAGACTGTGCCATCCAATTTCCTTAAAACTGAAAAATTCAGTCACCCAAGCTGAGTTTCACCGATCACACCACACCTGCCTCTTAGAGGGGACAGGGGAAATACTCTCCTGGGTTGGCTGCCGGAACCCCATTATCTAGCCATACATAGTTGGGGGTGCTTTAACTTCCTCCGAAGAAAATACCGTGAGAAAGAGTCACACTTGACAAGCTACTGACTTGGCTGCATCTCAACTAAACTTTGAGAAAAGTGTGGGAGACACTGGACTGGTCTGCAGGGACCGTGGAGGGGAATCTGCAGGGTGGAGAGCGGAGGGAAGGCTTCTCTGAAGGGAGTCAGAATGCGGACCAAGAATGGAGCTGCCTGAGAAGTCTGAAAGCTTATGAGAAAACTCCAAGACACCAAGACAGGAGTCTTGTGACATCTATTTCTTTTAAAGATGTTCTTGAAATGTGCTTTTGTGTACCAATTATCTTACTTTTGTTATTAAAAAAAAAATGTTTCCAAGTACGGCTGGTCCTTCAGTTTGTAAACAGTCTGAAGTCATGCGAACTTCACCCGTATGGCCTTGCCTAACCCTCAGAGTATAAATTGTCTGATGGTCTGAATAAAGTCGACTCTTGCATTTTTAGGTTCTATCCCGACTCTAGAATCAAGACAAAGGAAGTGACTATCATTTCAATTCTACAGGGAATCAAATGAGATTTTGCTGAAATTGGATGAACTGCCTTTAGTCTTGTGGTCTGGATTTAGCTAGTGCCTAGACTTGGGATAAGCTCTGGAGATCTTTGTAGGAATGGAACCCCTCCAATACTTGGGGCAACATGACCATGCAGAGGTTGGACCGGACAGGGGAGCTTTTGCGCAATTCCTATTTTATACATCTATGCCAAGCCTCTGTCTCCCACCCAGCGAGATCCAGGGTAAATTCCATGCAGATGCAGTCTGAACACATTTTATAATTTTTTTAATTCTCGAGGTATAACCCAACCCCTATCTAAACTACTCATGCTGCATTCCAGTAATTTTCTACCTGTCGCAATTCTCACCATTCATTTACAAAACCCCAATACACTGAAACAATTATTCATGTGTCACGAATAACCACAAACTTGTTGTTAACCAAACGGGAAGCAGCGTCTTAGCCCCTTAAAGAATGAGATGGGGAACCCATCTTATCCTATGTAAATAAGGGTCATCAGAGTTTTTACTGTGCTGATCTTATGCGTGTGCACTCACTCGCTCGCGTGCGCACACACACACACACACACACACACACACACACACACACATATATATATCTGTTCATATCCAGATTGCCTGACCAAGGCTTCAAAAGAACTCAATCAGATGCTCCTTTCTTTCTGGCCATACTGGTAAGCTTTTATTTTCAATCATAAATAACTTTGTCTTATAAAACATATGGCTTCAGATTTAAGAATTCACCCAGTAACATTTTAGCCTACTTTGTCAGTCCTAGTGTTTTTTTTTTTAAGAATATTGTCCTATACGTTCTCATGTATTTATATTTTTTAAACTTCTATTTGTTTTGCTATGTATTTTTAATATGCTACTCTGATAATGATTCTAGGTTATGTTAGAACTTTAAAGTAGTTAATTACTAAAAAGAAATTGTAGAACAGTCACAGAATTCGACAGGCAACGTGGGTTTCTTTTCAAATAGATGTATTTATTTTTATTACTTATGTGGGCGTGTTCTGCTGACATGAGTGTCTGTGTACCACAAGCAGACCTGATGTCTAGGGAGACGAGAAGAGGGTGCCAGCCGCCCCTAGAACTGGATTTATAGACTGTTGTGAGCCACCATGTGTGTGCTGGGAATTAAACCCGGGTCCTCTAAGAACAGCAAAAGCTCTTAACCCCTGAGCCACACATGTCATTAACCCCTACTTTGGCAATTTTCAAAATTTATTCTTTTCTCATATATTGCATCCCTCCCTCCTCTCCTCCCAGCATGAACCCCTCACCTCCCCTCTCCCTCAGATCTACTCCCCCTCTTTTCCCTTCAGAAAAGGGCAAGCCTCCAAAGGGATATCAAACAAACACGGTATATTAAGTTATAACAAGAGAAGGCACTGGCATTTTAAATTTGCCACATTAGAAAAAATTTTGTCATGACATTAGAATAATATTTGTCATAATACAGTAGAGAACAGATAATTTGGCCACATTTTTGTGTATTTATTGATATATGAGAGAGTCGACATCATTATATAGAGGGGTGAGTACCCACCCCAAGAGGGCATCACTCTAACAACACCATCATATCTAAGGCATTGTAAAGGTAAGGTGACATTACAAAGATTACAGATCTGTGGTTCCAAGAATGACAGAAATGAGTGATGGTGCTCTTTAAATTCACTGGAGAAATATTCCTAACAAACATTGAAGTTTATAGTGCACTCGAACCATGCAGATCCTGAATTAGAAACATGTGTTACCTTTCCTTTTTGCATTTACTTAGTATGTGCATGTATGTGTGTATGTGTGTCTGTGCATGGGTGTGTATCTGTGGTGTGTGTGGTATGTATGATCTGTGTAGAGTGTGTATGCTGTACATATGTTTGTGTGTGTGCATGTATACATGTGTGTGTGGTGTATGTGTGTCTCTGTGTGTGTTTGTATATGTGTGTATATGGTGTGTGTGTGGTATGTGTGTGTAAGGTATGTGTGGTGTGTGTGTTGGTGTGTGTATTTGTGTGTATTGTGTGGGTTTGTGTGTGTGGTGTGTTTGTGTGTGTTTATGTGTATGGTGTGTATCTATAAGGGGATATGTGTGTGGTGCATTTGTTTATATGTGTGGTATCTGTGAGTGTGTGTGTTTGTGTGTGTGGTGTGTGTGTGTGGTATGTGTGTGTAAGGTATGTGTGGTGTGTGTGTGTATATGAAGTGTCTGTGTTGTGTGTGTCTAAGGTATATGTGTAAGGTGCATATGTGTGATGTGTGTTTGTATGTGTACAGGGATGTGATTGTGCCACACTGCATGTGTGGAGCTCAAAGGACAACTTGCAGGAGTCAGATGTCTCCTTCCACAGAGCAGGTTTCATGGGTTGAACTCAGGCCTACAGGCTGGGGCCATCACACCAGCACAGAAACACAATGTTCTTAAGGCATTAGAGTCAGGATCTATCGTCCAACTGTGTACAATCCTACAGAGAACGCAAATCTCCTGTCTTTCCACGCTGCGGTTCCCACCAGCACCGCCTTCTGCCCACTCCGGTGACCTGCCATTGTTCACACAGGAAGAGTCACATCGTGTTTGTCCTTTATTTTGATTTTTTATAAGCATTTTGAATGTATATGGGTGTTTTGCCTGCATGTGTTCTTTGTACTACACAAATGTCTGGTGCTGGATGAAGCCAGATTCCCCAGAGCTGGGCTACAGTGCGTTGTGAGCTGGTTGATATGTGGGTGTTGGGATTCTAACCTGGGTCGTTGGCAAGCGTAGTCAATGTTCTTAACCGCAGAACCATTTTTCCAGGCCTCCCACACTGCGAAGGTAAGTGATACTCTTGAGTTGGACACTCGCACCTGCAGTCAGGAGGCGGAAGCCGGAGAGAGGATCCTGAGTTTCAGCTCGCCTGAGCTACGTACACAGCGTGACGTAATCTCAACTAATGACCACAATGACTTGCTTTACTTGTAGATAAAGAAAAATGAAAGTGGTGCTTCTGATGGCTTTCCTTGTGCTCACGGCTCACTGTGTACCAGTAAGTGACCTCCGAATGTCCGTGTCTGCAAACGGGCTTTACTGGATACATTCTGAACTTTTAGTTATACCCAACCCTGAAATAAGGACAACAGGCCACCCCGAGAGCAAAGCAACACCTCCACTTTCGGGGTTTCTCTGGACCTATAAGGAAGCAGATCTTTCAACCTATTTGGAAAGGCCTTGTTAGGAAACCAAGAGAGGTCTGTAACCATGGAAACAGCAAGCTCTCTGGGCCTCAGAGCTCAGCAGTAGTTCACAATCTCAAAGGTAGTGCCCTTTGAACACCTTTGGGAAACCTCAAAAAGTTCTGATATCTGGGAGCCACTCCCCCAAGTCTGGCTTGTCTTGTCTGGGGTTTGTACCAAGTGTTCGGAGGGTCTCGAGCTCCTGGGTGACTCATCCCCTGGTGGCTGGGCTGAGGACCAGGGACAGAAGAAGAGGCACTCTCGGTGATAGACATGGATTGGAGAGAGCCTGAGGCAGGCCAATCATCGTAGAGTCCCCTGATTGTCACTGCAGATAAAGAAAAGAATGACTGTCACTCAGACTCACAGATGTGTCCAACCTGAGGCTCGCAGCCTGTGTGCATCTCAGGGCAGCTCTAGGTACAGCCAACATGCTGGCTGCAAGGTCCAAGGACTGCAAGGTCAAAGGGCTGGCCGTCTGGAGAGGATTAGTTCTTGTTCTTCTTGATAAGACACTGTGGCCTTAGGAAGACTTGTGACTGAGGCTAACACACGTAAGTTCCAGTTGTTCCCTTTGTGAACAGGTGTATCTTAAATATCTACATGAGAGGCCTATCTTACTCAGTGCCGGGATCGTTCACCTAACACAGAACATATCAGACCCTACCTTCAAGGGAGTCACACTGAGTTTCCCAGGTCTTCACTATGATTATGGATACTGTGGCTGTACCCAGTCTCATGCTTCCCATTTCCACAGGTATCAAGATTCCCTGGCAGGATTGTCTTCTACTGTCCTTTCTTCAACTGGATGGTAAAGTCCCCTCCCCCTTCTCTCCCCTCCTCTCCCTTCTCCCTCCCCCCATCCCTCCCCCTCCCCCATCACTTCTTCCCTTCCTCTTTAGAAAGGTATGATTTAGAGAAAAAAGATCATTCAGACACTGTTTTACACACACACACACACACACACGCATACATGCACACACAGTCATACACATACACTCAATAAATAAAAAGAAGTCAATTGAGTAATTAGTCAGAAAGTAGTAAATTGTTTTGTTTCACATCTTTAATTTCTACCAGTGTTTTCCTCGGACACTCATGCCTCACACTCTAGCTTTCTTAGATACATCTATCATGATATTCAAATCCCTCTCGAAATTGCATGTAATATGTTCCCTTTAGAGAACTTTGTCAATCAGTAAAGTTCTTTCTTTTTTAAGGTTTGTTTGTTTGTTTGTTTGTTTGTTTAATGTATGTAAGTACACTGTAGCTGTCTTCACACACACACCAGAAGAGGGCATCGGATCCCGTTACAGATGGTTGTGAGCCACCATGTGGTTGCTGGGATTTGAACTCAGGACCTCTGGAAGAGTAGTCAGTGCTCTTAACCCCTGAGTCATCTCTCCAGCCGCAAGTTCTTTCTTCTTTCCCTTTTTTGTCAAGAAATCTGGCAGCCAACTTTGCATTTATTTTTAGCTGCTGTCCTTGGCTCAGATTTTTTTTTTTTTTTTTTGGTTCTTTTTTTTCGGAGCTGGGGACCGAACCCAGGGCCTTGCGCTTCCTAGGCAAGCGCTCTACCACTGAGCTAAATCCCCAACCCCTCTTGGCTCAGATTTTAATCGATAGGTTGTGGCCTCTTGGCACTCTCCTGCTGCTGTGAGTCTTTCTGAAGATCCTTAGAATCCTTTGGCAAGGTCAGGCTTACTCTGCTCAGACAGCTACCTAATGGCTTCTTCTTCCATACTTTAAGTAGAAGAGCAGAGATGCATGTCCTTAACCAGCTAACCCCTAACCCCCTCCACAAACCCATCCATAACCCCATCCACAACTTTCCACAACCCCCTCCATAACCCCCTCCACAACTTTCCACAACCCCCTCCACAACCTCCTCCACAACCCCCTCCACAACCCCCTCCACAACCCTCTCTACAACCTCCTCCACAACCCCCTCCACAACCCCCTCCACAACCTCCTCCACAACCCCCTCCACAACCCCCTCCACAACCCTCTCCACAACCCTCCACAACCCCCTCCACAACCCTCCATAACCTCCTCCACAACCCTCCACAACCCCATCCACAACCTTCCACAACCCTCCACAACCCCATCCACAACCTTCCACAACCCTCCACAACCCCCTCATAACCCCCTCCAAAACCCCCTCCACAACCCCCTCCACAACTCCCTCCACAACCCCCTCCACAACCCCCTCCATAACCCCCTCTACAACCCCCTCCACAACCCCGTCCATAACCCCCTCCACAACCCCCTCCACTTCTACATGATGACCCTGAGAGCAGAGATAAGTGTGTGTCCTTAACCAGCTAACCCCCAACCCCTCCACTTCTATATGATGACCCTGAAGCAATTTGTGTAAATGTTTTCTTAAAAGAGCTTTCTTCAGAACGTTGAAAAATACACTCAGCCAGGCAGTGGTGGTGCATGCCTTCAATCCCAGCACTCCGGACAGAGGCAGAGGCAGGTAGATCTCTGCGAGTTGAAGGCCACCCTGGTCTACAGAGTGAGTTTCAGGATAGAACTACACAGGGAAATCTTGTCTTGAAAAACAAAGCAAAAGAAAAAACTTAAACTTAGAGTTCCCAACAATCAGCTAAGCTGTAACTGCTTCACTCCTTTCCTTGCAGCAATGCTAGAGGTTCTACGAATTCTTAAGACTCTGCGTAAGTTTTTATTCTGTTTTCCCCCATTTGAGGCTTGGAGAGGTAAAGGCTTGGGAAGATAAAGGGGAAGGCGGGGAGTCGGAGGGTCTGATGGCTTTGGACACCCTGCAGACCCATAGCTTCTTTCTCATAAAGCCCTAAACCATCATTTAGGAACTCAACTACTCACCCCAGGAAAAGGTTTGCCAATACCATGTCTAGAAAATGCTAAACGCAGTTTTCAAATTTTGTTATCTATCAAAATATCGGAGGATTCTTTTTTTTTTAAAGAAAGAGAACACTTGTCTAAAAATCACACAATTATAATTGAAAGAAAAAAACTTAAAAACTGTGCTCTCAAAGTTCTTTTTTGCCTACCTGGAGCAACTCAGCGGCTAAACCCTTGCTGCTCTGCCTGAGTGAGGATCCAGGTTCGGTTCCCAGCACCCACAGGAACCATCATGGCCACGCATAACTCCAGTTCCAGAGGATCAGACGCCCTCTTTTCTCCTCCATAACAAGCAGGGTGTCCCCACAGACGTGCAGCCTGGGCTCTGAGGTAGATGGACAGGAGAATGACCTGCTGAGCCGGGTCTGAAAGGAGAGAGGAGGGAAGAGGACACCTAGTGGCCTCCTCTGACAGCAGCAAGCATGCACCAAAAGAAATAAAACATTTAGACTTTATTACCACACACATGTGAAGAAGTAGAAGTTGGTAAAAAGAGAGTGAAAAACGTAAAAGAATACGGTCTTGTTTAGAATTCTTCCCACCATACCTATACCACTTAAAAACATTATTACACAAAATAGCCATGTGACTTTAGTGTATACGTGTATATTAGCTATGTGATTGTTATATGTCATTTTAAAAACAATTTATTTATTATATATAAGTACACTGTAGTTGTCTTCAGATACACCAGAAGAGGGCATCAGATCCCATTACAGATGGTTGCGAGCCACCATGTGGTTGGGTGGGGATTTGAACTCAGGACCTCTAGAAGAGCAGTCGGTGCTCTTAACCGACTCCAGTCCTATATGTGCCATCGCTCCAGTCCTATATGTCATTTTTTTTCTTTTTTTCGGAGCTGGGGACCGAACCCAGGGCCTTGCGCTTGCTAGGCAAGCGCTCTACCACTGAGCTAAATCCCCAACCCCATATATGTCATTTTCTAATAAGTGCATTTCTGTCTTGGTTTTTGTTTTTATCAGAGGAAGCCACCAGTGAACAGAAGAACTACCATGGTTCCATCATTTAGGACCACAACAGAAGCTGACCTTTCTCTAACTGGGGGCCCTCTATCTCCTCTTACTCCTGATAGGCGGGGAGATACGCCATAGTACAGTTGCTCACAGCCCAGAGAAGCCTCTTCCCCCACAGAGTGTGTATGCTACAGTCTGATCACACTTCCAGCTCCTGCACCACAGTGCCTCCTTCCTATATGACGCTTCAATAAAAGGCTTACATCACATTGTGCTGGACAGGTTTTGTCATTGACCCAAACCTACAGATACTCAGGAAGAGGGAATCTCTCTTTTTTAAAAAGCTTGCTTACTTGTATCTTACATGCATCGCTGTCTTGCCTGCATATATATGAAAGTGTTAGATCTTGGAGTTACAGCTGGGAGTTGCTATGTGGGGATTTGAACTCAGGACCTCTGGAAGGGCAGCCAGTGCCCTTAACCACTAAGCCATGTCTCTAGCTCCAGGACAAAGGAATCTCGTCTGAGGAACTACCTCCATCCGACTGTCCTATGGAAATGTCCGTGGGGGTGTTTTCTTGATTCGGATGATGTGGGCAGGCCCAGGGAACTGTGGGTGAAGCTACTGTCATATAGCAGATGTACCCGACCTGTGTGAAAAAGCTAGCTGAGCAAGCCAGGGGAGGGAGCAGGAAGGCACTTGCCCTAGCCTCTGCCAAACTTCCTGCATTGAGCTTCTGCTTTGGTGTCCCTCAATGATGGACTCTAATCTGCAAGCTAAATACGGATTCTCCCCCCAAGTTGGTTTTGACTGGAGTTTTACTAAGCACAAAAAGCAAACTATAGCAATAATATATAATATATATTAATTATGTGTCCCACCATTACCAGGGCTTGGAAGAAGAATTGGGCAAACGAAAGCAATTAGGACACAGTTCCTTTATTTCTGTTCTCTCTCTCTCTCTCTCTCTCTCTCTCTCTCTCTCTCTCTCTCTCTCTCTCCTCTCTCTCTTTCTCCTTCTTTCCTTCTTTCCTTCTTTCCTTCTTTCCTTCTTTCCTTCTTTCCTTCTTTCCTTCTTTCCTTCTTTCCTTCCTTCCTTCCTTCCTTCCTTCCTTTCCTCCTTTCTTTCTTTCATAATCAGAAGTCTAGCTAGGAATCAGGGATTGCATCACACAGGAATAGCAATCTGAGGAGGGCAACCTGCATCCCCTGCTGTAGGATAACGGTGGGTGAAGGGAGGATCTGCCCCAATCCTGCATTCAAGGCCTTGAGCAGACTGGGGCCGGGGGGAGTGTGTATAGCAAACAGAGAGGGCATCCTGACTCTCTTAATTGTGGTTTAAACGTCTAAAGCCATGGGATGCACATTTACATTTGCCTCGGTTGGGAGGGAAGGTTGAGAGTCTCTCCGCATCTGTCCATAAAGCTATAAAGCAAAGGTGACCGCCGGTGACTGGACTCCTCCATCTCTGCAAACACGGAGTCTGTCTTCCAGGAAGGGAGCAGTAGCAGCAGCCCTGGCTCATCGATCGTGAAGGATGGTGATGGTCTACTCACCCCTCAATCCCTCTGGGAGGCAGAATCACAACACGCCATTCACAAAAGGTTCAGCGGCTTCTTTGGGAAGCGTTTTGAAGCTCTGTCTTTACAACTAGCAGAAATGGGCTCGCACCAAAAGAATGGGGTCAGCGTAGGAGACAACTGTTTCTTGGAATGGTAGGTTCAACTTGGACAGAGCGTGCCTACCACTGAGCCCACCATGCCAGAGAGCTTGTTCGAAATATACAGCAATCCATTCTCTGCTGTAGACCTGCAGAAGGACGCGGTATGTAAGCAGAACCCTTCATTCCTCGGTCACACGGGACCATGTCAGCACATCTGTCAGAGTAACTCCAGGGTAGCTCCCCATTCCATACATATGAGGGTAGCTTTCACACTGAAAAGGTTATTTCTATTAAGCATAGACTCTCTTCAGAGATACCAGAAGTGGGCACCGGATCCCATTACAGATGGTTGTGAGCCACCATGTGGTTGCTGGGAATTGAACTCAGGACCTCTGGAAGAGCAGTCAGTGCTCTTAACCACTGAGCCATCTCTCCAGCCCATTATGCACGTTTTTAATGAATCATTTTGAAACAGGGTCTCATTTGTAGCTTCCGCTGAAGTCCAACCTGTCCTCAACTGCCCATAGATGCTCCTCCTGCCCTGCCTTCTGAGTCCTGGGATTACAGGCCTGAGATTGTTTTGATAGGAAACTAAGGGTGGTACAAGTCCGCCTCTCTGGTCACACTGAGTGACCCTGATCGTGTTGCCTCTTCAATGATCCCTCAGATGAAGACCCCTCCCACCAGCTAAAACTCCCATTCCTGCGGCCGGTCTCTCCGTGGCGTGTTTGCTTCTCCTAATACTGGAGTCCTCTCAACGTTTCCCAGAGACAGGTCCAGAATGGCACGTAATACCACAGATGTGATCAGGAAGGTGACAAAGGCAGGATCACCTGTGTTCTATATCCAACGGTTCCCTTGGACTCCAGAAAAGAACATTGCCTCTGCTATCTGGTATGTAATTGGACTCAGCTCAGCATCCCGACACATGGGTTTTACTTGGTTTGTTTTGAGAGTGATTTGTACTGTGTAGTCCAGGTTAGCTCAGCATACTGGCACATGGGTTTTATTTGGTTTGAGAATGATTTGTACTGTGTAGCCCAGGTTAGCTCAGCATACTGGCACATGGGTTTTATTTGGTTTGAGAATGATTTGTACTGTGTAGCCCAGGTTAGCTCAGCATACTGGCACATGGGTTTTATTTGGTTTGAGAGTGATTTGTACTGTGTAGCCCAGGTTAGCTCAGCATACTGGCACATGGGTTTTATTTGGTTTGAGAGTGATTTGTACTGTGTAGTCCAGGTTAGCTCAGCATCCCGGCACGTGGGGTTTATTTAGTTTATTTTGAGAGTGATTTGTACTGTGTAGCCCAGGCTAGCTTCCAGTGCACATACATTTCTCTTATCTCCCAGGTGCTAGGGTATAGATAAGCTCTTTCACCGCTGACTCGGGAGATCTGTTTTGCTTTGAGACAGGATCTCACTATGTGGCTCTGGTTGGCCTTGAGCTCACATAGATGTACCTGCCTTTGTCCTCCTGGGTCCTGGGATTAAAGGCACCAAACCGAGTACAAGAGATGGTTTTTCCTTGTTTTTTTGTTGTTGTCGTTGTTCCTTCATTTGTTTGTTTTTGTTTTTTTAAATCTGGGGTCTACGACTCAATGGCTCTCCGCTCAGCAGGCCAACCTTCCGTCTCAGCGTTGTTCATTCATCTACTTTTAGTTCTCTCAGGACTCTGCAGGATATTGAAACAACATATGCCTTTGGAATGCTGGAGCTGGCCCTCCAGAGGGAAAGGCATAGCCCTGGTTGTAACTGAGGGAATCTTTAAAGGCACGCAGAAAGTTCTTAAGGAAAAAGATCAAGAAAAGTGCCTGTTGTTTCTTTGTTTTTGTCCTTCGGCAAGGGAAAAGTTTAAAATGTACCTGTTCTGTTCACAGGTGACCACTTGGATTCTTCTTCAAGGAGAAATGGCTGCACTGACAGAACAGCTTCCAAAAGTGAAGTGGGAGAGGTGATAATGAAGGGATGTGCTAACAGCGCAAGAGAAAAACGGTGAAGAACAGAAAGACCGGTCAGCAGGTTACTCAAAGCTCAAAGTCTTCCGAGAACTACTCAGTTAATTACAGTACAAATGGCTGAAATTCACTCTAAGATTTAGTGCTATCTTTTGTGCAGCCAATGGAATGACTCAGAGGGGCGCCTTCCACAGTTAATGCTCTCTCGTAAAAGGAACCTGACAGGCCTAAAGAAGCAAATCGAATCCCTTTTGCACACCCAACTCATAAAGGACAGGGCCTGTGAACTGACCTGACTAGGCACTTGTGGTTTGAATGAGCATGGTCCCCGCAGGCTCATATATTTAAACCACTGGTCCCCAGTTGGTGGAATTATTTGGGAAGGATTAGGAGGTGTGGCCTTGATGGAGGAGGTTTGTCACCGGGAGTGGACTTTGAGGTTCCCAAAGCTCCTGCCAGTCAGTCAGCTCTGTCTTTACCTTGTGGCCGTTGTCTCAAGATGGGAGTTCTCAGTTACTGCCCCGGCACTACGCCTGCCTGCTGCCACGCTCTCAGAAACCGCGAGCCAGCCCCCGACTAAATGCTTTCCTTTCTAAGTCGCCTTGGTTATGTGTTTTGACTTGACTGTAGGAGAGTGACTGAAACAGCTCCTGTTGCACACGTCTTGAAGGTGGAAGACAGGCCCGTCGACATTTGCACAGCAGGAGTGCGGCTGGATTTGCCAAGCGTGGCGGTGGGTGGGCCAGCTGTGTCTAACAACGGCTCTGTGTTCATTTGCAGTTTTGCCGTGATATTACCAGACATGGAGTGTGGAAACATGTTAAGGTACGCAGCCTTAGACAGTGTTTCTTCCACATAGGCAGAAACGGTGAACAGAAATGTCCTCACTAGTGTAGATAGTAACAACAAGAATTCAGTGAGTTTGGGGTACTTTTATTTTTTTTATTTATTTATTTATTTTTTTTGGTTCTTTTTTTTTCGGAGCTGGGGACCGAACCCAGGGCCTTGCGCTTGCTAGGCAAGCGCTCTACCACTGAGCTAAATCCCCAACCCCAATAGGCTGTGTTTAAACAAGCAGCTTACAAACTTTCAACAAAGATAGACACTGAACAGGTGGCTCCGTGGTTAAGAGGGTGTTGCTCTTGCAGAGGACCTAGATTCAATCCCCAGCTCCGATACGGTAGTTCATGCCCGTTTGTAACTCCAGTACCAGGGGATCTGATGACCTCTTCTGACACCTGTGGGCACCAGGTACACATAGGGCACACATATATACACGCAGGCAAAATAGTCACACACGCATAAACATTTAAAAATCTAACACCGTTAACTAGTCCAGCATACTGTTAGGCACAGTGATTAAAAACAAAGTGTAAAAGTGTTAATTGGGGCTTTTCTATGCCGCCCTCGTTCCTGACATGGAGACCTATATATTTGTCATAATGCTTCTAGCGCTGCAGTTGGGCAAATTCTGGTGGATTCTAACATGGCGATACTGCCTACTTCCCAGCCATGAGCCTCATCATCTGCCATCTTCGTCTTGCCCTGAATGTCTTTCATCCATGTCCTCAGGGTGACTCTGGTCAAGACTCTCCGCCCAGAACTCCTTCACCTCTGAGTTCCTGAAGAGAACCCAGGAGGGGTTATTGGTGAAGGTGTGGTCCAGTTGCCATGGAGACCCAAGAATTTTGGAGATGCCAGTTCTGGGGAACTGGCAGGGATTGCAGGAGTGGTGGAATGGAACCAGCCTGAGTCTAGGAGACGAGCTGTACGTGTGCATGTGAGCGTGCATGCATGAGTGCATGTGTGTATGAGCATGAATGTGTGTCTCTGTGTGTGCATGTGTGTCTGTGTGTGCATGTGCATGTGCATGTGAGCGTGCATGCATGAGTGTATGTGTATGTGAGCATGCATGTATGTCTCTGTGTGTGCATGTGTGTCTGTATGTGCATGTGCACGTGAGCGTGCATGCATGAGTGCATATGTGTGTGTGAGAGCATGCATGTGTGTCTGTGTCTGTGTGTGTGTGCGTGTGCATGTGCGTGTGTGTGCGCACGCGCTGTGGATGATTTCCAAGCTTTTTGGAGGAACCCGGATGATCAGGAGTGGATCCCAGATACTAGACTGCATTATTCGTACTGTTTGGGTTTGGTTTGTTGCTTTGTTCACATTGATTGTGCCCTAGGTCTTCCCTCTTGAGGTACAGAACTAACTGTACTGGCTGGTTCTATGACACAAGCTGGAGTCATCAGAGAGGAAGGAGCCTCAGTTGAGGAAATGCTCCCGTGAGATCAAGCTGTAAGACATTTTCTCAATTAGTGATCAATTGGAAGGCCCAGCTCATTGTGGATGGTGCCTCCCCTGGGCTGATGGCCTTGGCGTTCTGTAAGAAAGCAGGCTGAGCAAGCTAGGGGAGGCAAGCCAGTAAGCAGCACCCCTCCATGATCTCTGCATCAGGTCCCTGCCCTGCTTGAGCTCCTGCCCTGACTTCCTTTGGTGATGAACAGCAATGTGGAAGTCTAAGCTGAATAAACCCTTGGTGCTTGAGGTACCTGTCTGGTCTGTGATGTAATTCTCTGACAGGAAGGTCAACTAAGTAGGACTTTCTGATGCTGATCCCCTGCATCTAGGCAAAGAGCTGGGAGTAGAGACCTGACAGTAGATTCTGTCAGACCCCGCGCACACGCCTTCCATACATGAAATGGGCATGTGTGGCTCCTAGTCCTTGTCCTGGCAGACCAGTCCTTCTCACACTTAAACTTTTTGTTTACAAACCCCTACCCCCATAAAACGAAGCATTTCAGGAGGGGGTCCTACTCCACCACTGCCAGCCACAAGGCAACTGCAATTCGGCCAAGCACCCACTGGTTTTATTACGTTTAACAGTGATTAGGCTAGTTTTGGCCATGAGGTAGAAGACAAATTGAGTTTAGGCTTTGAGTACCAACCCTTCAAACATTTCTTTTATCAACAATGGTCAGTAGTTCTGACTATCAATCAAACTTGTACGGCACAATAGACTTCATTCTAGTCACTTAACTTTATAGGGCAGCTTTCAACCTTCCTAATGCTATGACCCTTTAATACGGTTCCTCATGTTGTGACCACCATAAAATTATTTTTGTTGTAATTTTGTACTGTAAGCTTTGCTACTGTTATCAATTGTAATGTAAATAGCTGATTTGCAGGATATCTGATTGATATGAGACCCTCATGAAAGGGTTGTTCCACTCCCAAAGCTGTCACCCCTCTCTCACAGATTGAGAACCGTTGTTATGGAGGGACGAGAGAGAGCAATACTTAGTACCTAGTACCCGAGTTTCACGCAGAGGCTTGGTGGCTACATATGAACAGTGTCTTGGCTTCTGCCACTCAGCCTGTGCTTCCTAAGCCCATGGCTGTGCCCATAGCTGCGCCCATAGCTGTGCCCATGACTGTGCTCATGGCTGTGCCCATAGCTGTGCCCATAGCTGCGCCCATAGCTGTGCCCATGGCTGTGCCCATAGCTGTGCTCATGGCTGTGCCCATAGCTGTGCCCATGGCTGTGCCCATGGCTGTGCCCATGGCTGTGCCCATGGCTGTGCCTATAGCTGTGCCCATGGCTGTGCCCATAGCTGCGCCCATAGCTGCGCCCATAGCTGTGCCCATGGCTGTGCCTATAGCTGTGCCCATGACTGTGCCCATGGCTGTGCCCATGGCTGTGCCCATAGCTGTTCCCATAGCTGTGCCCATGACTGTGCTCATGGCTGTGCCCATAGCTGTGCCCATAGCTGTGCCCATGGCTGTGCCTATAGCTGTGCCCATGACTGTGCCCATGGCTGTGCCCATGGCTGTGCCCATAGCTGTGCCCATGACTGTGCTCATGGCTGTGCCCATAGCTGTGCCCATGGCTGTGTCCATGGCTATGCCCATAGCTGTGCCCATGACTGTGCTCATGGCTGTGCCCATAGCTGTGCCCATAGCTGTGCCCATGACTGTGCTCATGGCTGTGCCCATAGCTGCGCCCATAGCTGTGCCCATGACTGTGCCCATGGCTTGCCCATGGCCGTGCCCATGGCTGTTCAGGAGGATTAAGATTCCTGGGTTCATTCTATAGGTTTCTCATCTCCACAGAGATTCCTGTCCACACAAAGATCCATGATTGACACTTCCTGGCACACAGTTATTTCCCAGCACATAGCATTCTTCATCTAGCTGAACTTGGTGGTTGCCAAGGAGACAATGCTATGAAAAGCTGTACTCAAGGTCACTTTCCAGAATAGCCTTAAATGTTAGGCACCCAGGCCCAGGGTCAACTCTTACCTACAGGAAGTTGTCAGCTGACTTGGAGGAAAGAGTTCCAAAATGTTAATAGGAGATAGATGGGTGGGGCACTATGGGCTCGTAGCTTAGTGGTAGAGTGTGCGGGAAGCCTTGGTTCAATTCCCAGGACCCAAAATACATTCATACACACAAAATACAAACATACACACATACATACAAACATACAAACATGCATACATACACACAAATATACATGCATACATATACACAAATATACATACATATACACAAACATACATACCTACACACAAACATGCATACATACATATACACAAACATACATATATACACACATGCATACTTACATACATACACACATACATAATACACACACAAACATATACACATACACATACAAACATACATACATACACACAAACATACATGCACACAAAATACACACAAACATGTGTACATGCATGCATGCAAACACACACAAAAACATGCATACATACACACAAACATGCATACACACAAACATATATTCATATGCAAACATGCACACATGCATACAAACATATACAAACATGCACACATAATGCACACAAACATACACATACATACATGCACACAAATATACACATACATACATACATACATACATACATACATACATACATACATAGAAGACAAATTGGCAGTGGCCAAGCAGTTACTTGAAAGGTGCACGACTGGAATGCAGACTGCCCTTCCTATGGCAAGGCCTGAGGAGTTCGATCCCCACATGGCAAGGACCTGTGGGGATATTTGTGCAGAATTTCCCAGCCTTTCCTGAGGGAAAGTTTGCTTCACTCTGCCTTGCCTTCGGGTTCTTGGCTTTGCTAATGCAGTTTTTACTTTCACTTTGTCTGTGACCGACCTTTCCCCAGAATGAGAAAAAGAAAGCTAGGTTCAAATTCAGTCTTCTTTGTTTCTGAGAATTGTGGGAGTGGAATAAATCACAAGTTTGTTATTAATGGTGATGTGCTTAAGCCAACACAAGGCCCTGGTTTGGCTACTTCTGTGACTTCATTCTTTCTCAATGAAAACTTAGTTCTGACAACAATTTGCCCACCAATCTGTTCCAAACAACAGTTAGAGGACTATCAAAAGGTTAGAAGTGTCCTGCTGGGTCGTTGGTTCCAGAACATTCAGAGGTGAGCCAAGCATGGACGAGGAACTGACTCAGGTTAGTAAACTGCAGAGAGCCCTGGGCTTTAGAAGAATTAGATCTCTGGAGATGCCAGGTGTCGATGAGTGACTCAGAATTCCCTGGGTATGTAGTCCATCGCCTCTCTGTACTGTAACCGCAGCTGCTGCCAACCACAGACATGGTTATGTATTAATGTGCTGGGTTAGATATTAACTGCTTCCTGAGGCTGTGTCTCCTCTTTCTTTCTTTTTTTTTTTTCTTTTTTTCGGAGCTGGGGACCGAACCCAGGGCCTTGCATTTGCTAGGCAAGCGCTCTACCACTGAGCTAAATCCCCAACCCCCTCTTTCTTGATACAGTTCGTGGGTTAGCAGGAAACCTTGGGTTGAGGAGGAGAAGAGCACATTATTGTTCAATGTAAGAAGTTCTTAAAAGACACTGTATGTGAGAAAATGAGGAAGTGAATGTGAAACCTTTCCAGCTGTGAAAAAAAAATGATGCATAAATGAAGGGAACCCGAGGTGTCTGAACCAGAGTGTGTGAGCTGTGCCTCTTGGAACTGGACTCACAGATAGCCGTGAGCTTCCAGATGGATGCCCAGAATTGAACCTGGCTCCTCTGGAAGAGCAGCCAGGGCTCCCAGCCACTGAGCCATCCCTCCAGTCAGAAGACAAATTCTTATTAAACATGATTGTGTCTGGAGTTCAGACTTGAAACAGTTTTCCTGGTCCATCCACTCTCCGATACCCTGAAATGTCTATTTTTACAACCTCTCCCCTTTCCCCAGAGTTCTCTCCCTCCAAGTTCATCCAATTGCTTTGTACTTACGTGAAAATAGAAATACATTTTCTGAGCATACTCCTACCATCACATGGGAAAATTTTTCTTTGTTATTCACATGCTCCATATTCCTGTTACTATGGATATATCGCCTAGGCTCCAATCCAAGGCCACTTTTGCCAATTGCGCTTTAGATCGTAGGTCCTCTTGTTTATTCAAGGACCTTACCCCAGCACTGTAAATTCTCTTCTCTGTCCATCCTTTCTTTCCATCAGTACGTCTCCTTTAATATTTCTGAATAGGACGTCAGAGCCTGCTCCATCTCGCACTCTATTCTTTTTTTTTTTGGTTCTTTTTTTCGGAGCTGGGGACCGAACCCAGGGCCTTGCACTTCCTAGGCAAGCGCTCTACCACTGAGCTAAATCCCCAGCCCCTCTATTCTTCTTTATAGAGTAACACCTCAGAGGAGTTCCCAGTGCTGCAGTGAGAATTTTGGTTTCTTTAAAAACCCAGTTATGGGCTGGAGAGATGGCTCAGCGGTTAAGAGCACTGACTGCTCCTCCAGAGGTCCTGAGTTCAATTCCCAGCAACCGCACGGTGCTCATAACCATCTGTAATGGGATCTGATGCCCTCTTCTGGTGTACCTGAAACATACATTAAATAAATACATAAATATTCAAAAAGAAAAAAACCCAGTGATGTTCTGTGAATGTTTTTGTTTTAATCCCAGGTGTGGGATATGGGGCTGCTTCAGACCATCTGTTGCAGTGAACTATAATGTGTCTTGTGCTCAGGCAGGGTCATGACTTGTGCCAGTTGCAGTTAGTTTAATTCTGGCAACTCTTGAGAGGGTATAAATGGGAGAGCCCAGCTGCTGCTCCCCGAGTTGCTGCTGTGTTTGTTATTACTGGTTTGCTGGACAGCTGGATATCTTGATGATGAAGGTCAGAGGTCCCTATTCAGCAGGAAGCAGAATATAGAGGTCTACACCTCGTTTCCCCTCTAACCCGACTCTTCTACTTCATGCCTTTGATCTCAATACTTGGGAGACAAAAGGCAGCGAAGACAGGATCTTTGTGAGTTTTAGGCCAGTCTCAACTACAGAACAAATCCAGGTCAGCCTGGGCTATACAGAGAAAACCTGTCCTTTTTTTTTTTTTTTTTTTTTTTGGTTCTTTTTTTCGGAGCTGGGGACCGAACCCAGGGCCTTGCGCTTCCTAGGCAAGCGCTCTACCACTGAGCTAAATCCCCAACCCCGAAAACCTGTCTTAATAAATAATTTTAATTGTTTTTAAATTATCGAAGACATTAATCTCCAAAGAAGGCAGAAAGAAATGAAGATTGATATAAATGTTTTCAAGGGTACATAGATAATAAATAAATCAATCTAGGTCTTTGAGCTCAATACTTGGGAGACAAAGCAGGGACAGATAGGTTACTTGTGAGTTTGAGGCCATCCTAATCTACAGAGCAAATCCAAATCAACCCAGGTCACACAGAGAAACCATCATCATCATCATCATCATCATCATCATCATCATCATCATCATCATGTTTTAAGTTATTTTAATTATTAAAATGAATGGTTATAACCTCTGTGGTTGTGATGGTCTTACAAAATTTCAATGAGAGAGGTCAAAATAGAGCAGATCTAATAAAAATGAGGCTACTAGATCGAATCAACCTATACTTTCAATGATTGCGGACTGCTGGACCAAGGACATTATTTTGGGAGAAAGGTTCCAGGTTTGTGTTAACAGAGAAGATGAAGAGGCTTTGGACTCCTCCCAAAGTAATAAGGATCAGATTTGGTAGAGGGAGACCCCCTGAAGACCTTGGCTGCAGACAGGAGAAAATCAAAAGGACCAAACGCACTGGTAATGTTTGTTGTTAAACCCTTTATTGAAACAACTTTGGAACTAACAGGGACACACATTTGTCAGTAGCCAGAGCTTTAGTTTACATAGCCAATACATCTTGTTGGCTACAGAATTCTCATGACGTATTACATACCGTCCTTTCCTATGGCACGGATGGAGATTTACATTACAGTTTGATTATATGATCAAACTAACTTCTAAAGAAAGTTGTCTTTCGCCTGCTCAAAGAGCAGGGGAAATCCTTAACTGATCTGTGTATCCGGCACTTTCCATACAGATGTCTTAATAGAACTATGTGTTGCCTATAAGGGAGTATTGATTACTTAGCATTCTATAGAATGTCTGGTTTGGGGCTTCAGTGGAATCGAGAGCATTGTGTATGTGTTTTGTTTTGTTTTGTTTGTTTTGTTTTCGGAGCTGAGGACGGAACCCAGGGCCTTGCGCTTGCTTACCACTGAGCTAAATCCCCAACCCCTGAGAGCACTGTGTGTTAATGAAGGGGTTGTGCCACAGCAGAGGGCACTGCATCCCCATTCCTCTTATTATTCTAGGTCTGGTCCAAGCACCACATTCATCTGATGTAAGCAATTGCCTGCATGCCAGGTCATATGAACTCTATTTTGTCTATAACAGAATAAAAAGCCAGGAGAGCAGCCCTGGCAGGATTTACCCTTGGGGCTGAGAAGCTAAGACCTACTACTCTAGCTCCTGGGTGGAGCCTGCATTGACTGAGGCTGTTTCCAGAGACTTGCTTCTAGAATAACTTCCAAATGGACTGCTAATGGACCTCAGTTCATCCAGCCTTTCAGACTGTTCCAGTCAGGACAGGACTTCAGTTAAACCCTGAACTTTCTCAACACAGAGAGACTGGACAACAAATGGTGCCAACTGGCTTTCTTTCGACTTAACCATTTTTTCAATTTCCTTTTGGGTCACAAACAGGATTTCTTTGCTCCAATTTAACAGGAAGCAATTACAAGAAGACATTATCCTAATCCCTTAAATTGGGATAGATGGTTTTGGTAATTTTATAAATTATAGATATGTTGTCATTTTAGGGGACGATTACAAATAATTACGGTCTTGGACAGGGAGGAAATGAAACAGGAAGCTTAGACTTGGGGATTTGTATCCTTCCTCTCCTCTCCTCTATCCTCTCTTTCTTAGATAAAGGGAAGGGGGTTGAGAAAAGGCGGTATACAGAAATAAAAGAAATTGGACAAAGAATTAGATTACTGAATCTACTCTTAAACCAAAAAGATACTTCATAGTCATAATCTTACATTGGTAGAGATCTTTAGATTTTGATGTAGAATTGAGGTTATATTTTGTTACATTGATACAGATTTTTATATACTGATATAGGTTTAAGGTTTTCCTTAGTATAAATCTTTGTATATTGATACAAATGTAAGATTAATTTTGTTACAACATAATATATGTATGTATCAACACTTAGATGGCATTGTGCCTATGTAACTCACTTAAATATACAAGATTTAGTCCTCATTCTTTTTTTTTTTTTTTGTGGTTCTATTTTTTCGGAGCTGGGGACCGAACCCAGGGCCTTGTGCTTCCTAGGCAAGCGCTCTACCACTGAGCTAAATCCCCAGCCCCAGTCCTCATTCTTTTAATAGCTGCTATTACAAAATGTTTAGGATAATTAAATAATGCAAGTTAATAGTCAAACTCATAGTCATGTTAGACTTTATATATTAGTTAGATCTTAGATATCGTAGAAATATACATCCTGGGTTTTACAGATAATAGGTAGCTAAAAACAGGCAATGTTTGCTTGTTCAGATATGCTATGAACAGACAGATGATCTTCAGAAATCTCAGATACTCACAGAATATGACATTTAAACATAATTTTATTAATTTAAGTTCTTTTTTGACATTGAGACAAGTCAACCCTGGCAGCACCCCATTTGTCTCGGAAGATGACGAGTATCAAAAACTTCCACACGGAGTTGCTTCAATTGTGGCAAGCTAGCCACTGGGCAGAGAGAATGCCCTAAATTCATCTGCAGACAAAATGCTGTCCCAAAGGACAAATGGATACAGGATAGTTGATTGTTAGGCTC
This sequence comes from Rattus norvegicus, assembly GCF_021556685.1. Taxonomy (NCBI): domain Eukaryota; kingdom Metazoa; phylum Chordata; class Mammalia; order Rodentia; family Muridae; genus Rattus; species Rattus norvegicus. The sequence continues at coordinate 15,883,296 of NC_141547.1, forward strand.
TGCCAATACAGGGTAAGCAAGCCCCTCATAATTCCTGCTTCACATGAGGTCTGTCAGATATTCTGGGCCAGAGGAAGATTAGGTGCTCCAACATTAGAAAGAATATTGGGAACTGTCCAGGCAGTCAGCTGTCTCTGTCATTCCTGTAATTTTTGGAATCTGCGTCTCTGAGCTTCCTACACACTCAGGTAATATTTATTCCTTCTCAGGTCTTTAGTGGGGTTGAAGACTAGATAGTTATGGTCTCACAAACTTAAGTTGTTTAGCATTTAGTAAGATATTTTGGGTTTAAAAAGATATTTTAAAGTTAATATTACAAATTAGGATAGCAATTAAGATAGAAATTGATTTAGACACATAATTCTAAGCTCACCAAGATAGAATAGATAAAATACTTTCTTCTAAACTGCCAAAACAAACAGATTAGACTTTTTGAATGTTAACACATATCTATACTATAAGAAAAAGAACTTTTTTTTTTTTAGACAAAAAAGGGAATTGTTGAAGTTTGGTCTTTTGCTATGTATTGGAATGCTAAATACTGGCCCCCAAGGCCTGGTGGCTCCCAGGGATGAGAGAATCTGCACGTAGACCCAAGTGATGCTGTGTAACCATTCCCCCTAAGTTGTCTCTGGCTGGTGAATAAAGATGCCTATAGCCTGTAGCTGGGCAGAAGAGAGATAGGTGTGGGTGTTTGGTTCCCAGGCTTGGGGTCTGAAAAGACCACTAGAAAGGGAGAGATGGAGAGAGGACAGGATGACATGGGGCAGGAATCCTGAAAACATGGCCATGAGCGCTGGCCAATTGGAGTTAAGAGCTGCTCAGACAGAACACAGCAAGTTATAACTCAGGGTTACCGATGGGGAAGTAAATTCTAATAGCTTAGAGGGTAGATGTCTGCCTCGCTCTAGTGCTATAAAGGCATATTATACATATAAAAGCATATTGTAAAGGTCGTATGTCTTTTATCTGGGAACTGAATGACCAAAGGCATGGTAGAAACCCCCAAATTGAGATTAAATGTTTTCTATGACATGACCAAATGGGATGAAGAATGTTTAACTTTTGCAAAGTTACTGTTTTAAATCTAGTATCTATATTTTTACAAGTGCTTATTTGCTTTAATCTGGAAAAACCTGGAGACATTATAACATTAAAATATCTTTGCAACCTGATGTGTATTGTTATTACTTGGCCTTTAAAAAGGTTCTGTTTTGTTTCTGAAAGTACTAGATGCTTTGAGGATGTTTGCTAACAAGAAAAGTGTCAGCTTAGAAACATTTGATATGTGACACACGGAGGTTCAAAATCCCATCATCCTCATCACATACTAGATATATTTATGTATGATAGCTAATTTAATCAGTAGATATCTTGATTACATGATGGACTGTCATTTCTCTGAAACAAGAAAAAAAGGTCAACGTTAGTCTCTATTTCCTAAGCATTAACACTTTGAATTACAGTACTAGCCTGCTGAGATCAGCAGGGTAAATGATTCCTGCTTTGAAGAAACCTTTCTAGGTTTGTTTTATGAGTATTTTGCCTGCATGTATGTGTGTATCACATGAATGCCTGGTGCCCTCAGAGATAAGGTGGTGTCAAATTTCTCAGAACTGACATTGCAGATGGGTGTGAGTCAGCACTAGGATCTGAACTCCGTGAGAACGAGTTCTTTGAATTGCTGTCTCTCTAGCCCCTTTAATAGTTGGAGAAAAAGAGTGTTTGTGATAAAAATCAGACTATGAATGCATCTGACAGGCTTGTTTACATCATCAGGCTATCGAGGAAAATATAGCATGACTCAGCTAGCAACACGGGGTCATGCTTCACACTTCTTGGCTGACAACCATGGTTGCTTGTCAACAGAGTACAGCACTCAGCAGATGTTGGGTGCTCAGGAGATACTAGAACATTGCAGACTCATTCATTACCTTGCTTGTTTGCAAGTTAAGCCAATCCATATCTGTATAGCTGTGCTTGGGGCCCGAAGGATAAGATCCCTCCCATGTTTAACATCCAGCTTCCTTGCATTGCTACAGCCTGTCAGATACTATTTTTCTGGTTCCAGGAACCCCAGTTAGCACATCTATTTCCCTGGTGGACATACGCTAGATGAACATGTCCACTTGGATCTCAGGTTCAGCAAGTCCACAGAAAACATAACCCTTGAAAACCTGCTCCTCTCATCTTGAACTCAGCAAACCATGTTGCCCTTCCAGGAACTGCTTTTGATTTGTCCTTTTCTTCCTCCTCTATTCCCTAGATATTTGCAGTTTGAGTCCCCTTAGCTCTACCTGCAGAACACACCTCCACTCCTACCGCTTTAGACACCATTACCCCTGCAATATAGTCTGACCCAATAGCTTCTTACATGGTCTCGAGTTCATGACCTCTGCCCCAGACAATTCTCAACAGAGGAGAGATGGGATCTATGGGCATTAGTGGATCTAATCACTCTTCTGGCTTCTTGTCCAACTCTGAACAACATGCAGACTTCTTTCCAAAAGCTACAGAGCACTGGACCGTGTATTTATTGGTACTTACTCTAGAACGTAAGTTAAGAAGGTTTTTGTCTTTCCCTCTATATCCTCGGTGCTTGGAGCTGAATCAACAGGTTTTGCTTTGCCAGTGAAGGCGAGTTCTGCAGAGCAGTGCGAGGCCTTAGTCAGGGCTCCACTGCTGTGAGGCATCACCATGACCACAGCAACTCTTAATAAGGAAAGCATTTAACTGGGGCTGGCTTACTGTTCCAGAAGTTCAGTCCATTACCTTTATCGTGGGGAACACGGCAGAGCATACGCAGACCTGCTGCTGGAAGGGGTAGTTCATAATCTAAAGGCAGCAGTAGAGTGTGTCACTGGACCTGACTTGTGAACACTAAAGCCCACCTCCAGTGACACACTTCCTCCAACAAGACCACACCTACTCTAAAGGCCACACCTCCTAATCCCTCTCAAGTAGTGCCAGTCCCTAATGACAAAGCATTCAAAACTATGAAGCTGTGGGAGCTGTTCCTGGTCAAACCACAAGGTCCTAACCTGGTTGCAACAAAACGATGAAACTTACATATTTGATTCCTACCCTAGCACAGTTCCAGATAAGTAACAACCTGTTAACCTGTAAACTGGTACTCTGGACAGCACCATCTTTGAGAATAAAGACCGTTCTCAGCAATCCAGACTGTCAACATTGCAGAGTGTCAACGTCACTCCAGAGGGTCAGTAATGGTGAAGGGCGTGGTAGGGTCCCACTTGAGAGGCTTCCACCACATCAGTACAACTCATTCTCTTCAGAAAGAACAAGCCTCTGGGTTATTCAGACGAGGACACAAAAAATGGCTACTCTGTACTATCTGTGGTCAAGTATAGAGGTTGATCAAGGTGTCAAGCTGGACTCAGGATATAATGGCAGCAGTGGGAGAGTCGTAGGCAGGGGCACTGGAACGGGATTTATGAACAGCTGTAAGCTGTCATGTGGTTTCTGGGAACTGAGCCATGAGTCCTCTGGAAAAGCTGCCAGTGTTAACTGGTTGGTGAGCCACCTCTCCATCCCTCATCTTTTTTTCAAGACAGAGGACTACTTTTCTTTCAAAAGTTAGCGCCCATTAGTGAACTACACGCGCCATCTCTGTACTCAGGACAAATGATAGAAATTGGCCCCAGCCTTTGCTATCCCGATTTAAGTCACGTCCTTGAGCCCTTTCTATTTACTTTGTGTGTAGGTGTTTTGCCTGCATTACTTCTGCATGTGCATGCCTGGTGCCCATGAAGGCCAGGGAAGGATGTGCGTATCCTGGGACTAGAGTTAGAGAGCTGTGAGCCTTATGTGTGTTATGGACTGAACCTGGGTCCTCTGCAAGAGCAGCAGTGCTCTTAACTCCCACTGCCCCTGCTCAGCTCTCTTTTTGAGATATTCTTATCTAGTCCCAGAACTCACTATGTAGCATAGCTGGCCTAGAACTTGCTGCAATTCTCCTTGCTTCAACCTAAGTTCTGGGGTTAGGGCTATGAGATACCACACCCTGCAAAATCTACTGTTAAAAAAATTGCTAACAATTCAAATCTGAATGTAAGAATATTAAAACTACCCTTCGGAACTTGGCAGTAAAACCCTACTGCTGAAGACACCACATACTGAGAAAGAGAACACAGAGAAATCAAGTGGTACTCGCCTGAAGATTCACCGTCACTGCCTAGCCTTAAAAGTGCTGGAATGCGTTATACACGTTACTGGAGAAGAAATATGAGCATCAACTTTACCCAGCTGTGACCTCTACAAGCTCTAAAATCGTGCCCACTGGTACAGAAGTAAGCAAGTATCACAGGAGTAACCAAACACTTTTCGATGAGCCTTGAGGAACAACATGAAGCCCATAGCCAGCACTGTTAACAGGCCAACAACCTGTGGCTATGTGGGTCCCAGGCCTCAGGAGAGGACCTGCTCCTCCTGCCTTGCTAAATGGACAGTATTAAACTGCCTCCCAATGATTTAATATTGTACCCGAGACCAGTGTACCTCTCAACCCTCAGCAGAAAAGCTTCTATTTATAACGATGGAAACCGATACAGAGGCCTGTAAGTGGTCAAGGTGCAGAGTAAGAGACTTTGGGATGCTCGGCCCTAAGTGGGGCACCTGTACCACTCCCCTCCCCCTTTCCACATAGGAGGGAGTGAAACAGCCACGAAGGCCAGAAATGTTGAGGAAGCAGTGTTTTTGGTACCGCCGTGTACTGAACAGAGGAACTCGGCAACTGTAAGATACACAAGATGGGTCAAACCACACGCCAGACAAAGTCCCAGCACGGAACGGGTGAGCAATGACCCCTGCCCTTCCTTAGCTGGGGAGCTATAGACAACTAAGCTCCCAAGAGAGAGGGAGGGAGGGTCAATTTTGCCTCTGGGAGGTTGGTGGGGTAAAAGCCCTAAACCTCACTTTCAAAACCGCTTCCACTCTGGCATCTGCTCCGATCAGTTCCTTCACTCCCTCGGAATCCTGGCCGTGGGCTTCACTGGGAAGATTGCTCCAAAGTGTGGTAGTTTGAATAAGAATGGCCTCCACAGGCCAGTATTTGAATAAAGCCAGGGAGTGGCTTTGATAGGGTCAGAAAGATTAAGAGGAGATGTAGTCGGACCTAAGGAGTGTCTTTGAGGTTTCAAAAGCCTGTGTCAGAGCATGTGCATTCGTGTGTGTGTGTGTGTGTGTGTGTGTGTGTGTGTGTGTGTGTGTGTGTGTGTGTGTGTGGTCTCTGCTGATCAGGAGGTAGCCCCCATGCACTCCTACAGTGCCATGTGTGCATCCCTGCTCCCACCATGGAATGTCCTCAACCCCTGAAACTAACCAAGTTCTCAATTTAACCCTTTGTTTCTTTTTTTTTTTTTCCGGGGCTGGGGACCGAACCCAGGACCTTGCGCTTCCTAGGCAAGCGCTCTACCACTGAGCCAAATCCCCAACCCCAACCCTTTGTTTCTTAAGTAGCCTTGGCCACGAGTTCTCCTCAAGGCAACAGAACACTGACTATTGGAAACTCCTTAGTGCTTATTTCCAGTGGTCTTAGTTCTTATAATGAACTTAATACTTTGTTAAAACCTAAACAAAGGGACCGATGACAGAGATTAAGTGAACATAATATCTATTTTTATTATGAAAACATTAGACTTTGACACATTGCTTCATTTGCTTTTTAAAAATCTATTATCTGACTTACACCTATTCAGCAAAAATGCCAATAAATTACATAAATCATAGTTTGGGTTTTTGTAAAACTAAGAACATGTTTTGTGATAATCAAACAATTCTAATCCCAGCTGTATGAACTGCTGACTATAATCTGTTTCCTTCTTTAGCTTTAACAGAGAGAAAACCAGCCACGTTAATACACTGTTCCAGCTCCTCAGAGTGCTTTCACACTCCGGGACAGTCTTTCCGCTCAGTAGGCAGAGGTGGCCCTGCTGGACGGCAAGCACTCTGAACTGTCCCATCCTGCTCACCAGGGAGGCACAGTGGGGAAGGGGGTGATGACACACAGGACCCCTGATTCAAGGCTGCCCTGTCTTTAAGTACAGTCCTTTCTTTACAAGGATTAATCAGCCGAGAATGCAAACGCTGATTTAGAAATAGTGATTCCCGTTCAATACACATTAATCAAATGTTAGTACTGAAGGCCCAGACTCTGTCTGAAAGCAAGCGACCGACCAGTGAACCAGTAAGGAACTGCACTGCCACCACGTGCCTTCAAATGCTGTGTTTTTGGAACCTGGTGCCCTCTGCAAATTTTGGGAGAGTTCAGAAGAACATAAATAAAACTTCCACATGAAGTCAGAGTTTCCCACATGGGTGGCAATATTAAAAACATACATCAATAATTTTATTAGTGAATGCTTTCCACCTGGTTCTGTCTTTATTTTTTGTGGAGGCAAGCCAAAGCACTGTCTTAAGACTTCTTCAACACAATGACATAATCTCTATTGTTCCTAGGGTTTAAAGCTAGATATCCTGGTCCCTGTCACCATCGTCAAGTTCATCATCATCATCTTCTTGGTCTCCAGATTCATCTTCTTCTTCAACCTAAGGGGAAATACAGATTTGTTCATATACACACAGAATAATACACATGATAATCATACACAGGTAAAACGCATGCTAATAAATATTACCAGCCAGCTGTCCCTATAGTAGAATCAGATTTCCTTGACTTCATAATGCTCAGGGCTCCCTGTCACTTTTTGCATGACTGGGTTATGCTAATCAACTAACTTCAATGGTAAATGGTCACACCTTTCTACCCACTGGATGCACTGGGGTAAAACCATGGCCACCCAGCTCAGCCTTGACTGTGACTGCTTATTACTAAGAGCAATGGAAACAGCTGTTTTCTATCTATGCTTGAGGTCTTCAAATATTGCAAAGAGATTTTAATTTATCTCAGATCAACTCTCTAAACAGTGAAAACTACAGATAATAATACCATGTTCACAACATGAACATAGGTACGACTGCCTCATGCAACATTAAACTTAGGAACATGCTTTACAGACAGAGATCATATATGGAAACGTCTCAGTCTTACTGGATGACCAAGATCCTTGAGTTTACTCTTCAGTGACAGGATTTTCTGATCTTGATCTGCCAACAGCACCAAAAGATCATCTTGTTCTTTCTTAGAATCCGTAACTTCCAAGTATAGCTTGTCTTTCTCCGTTTGTAGGATGGCGATGGTGCTGTTGGAGGAGTCCAGCTGCTTTTGAATGGCGGTCCTCTCCTCAGACAATGCTTTAATCTCATTCTACAAGAAAGGTGACAACAGCAGTCTAAATCAGTACTTACTTCCTAGAGCTCCTAACAGTTTCTGTTGATGACAAATCACTGCATGTCCTGGTTGAGGTGTGAAATATTTCCCTGGGTGGCAGATGTAGCCACTAGTCATAGTAGTCTTGAAGGCGATTCTGTTTCTGGTCTGGCTATGCAGTCATTTCTTGATTTGCCCACCTTGGCCACCACACACAGCTGTGAGCTGCTTCTGACAAACACCATGTCTTCCCAGCACTAGGGACTATGTCACCCGGACTGTAATCCAAAACAACCCTCTGCTCCTCAGAGTCCTCCGTCAGGCTCTTGCTTACAGAGCTGTGACGGTAACTAACATGTGACACTGTTGAGTCTGAGGTGCTTGGCGGGAACTGGGCACGTGAGGCGCATGCACACCCAGGAACACCAGCACTGTCAGCCTACTAGGAAAGAAAGCCACAGTGAAGAACAGAGAGAAGTGCAAAGCTTAGCTGCACTCAGCCCCCTGCCCCAACCCTGAAGATAACTCCGTGCACAAGAAGGAAGTGTCAGAACCCAACTCGAAACTCAAGGGGAAAACTCCATCTCATTCCGAGAAGTAAATGAACAGTTTCAAACAAAACTACAACAGACATCATTTAAACACAACCCAAAAAGCCTAACTACATATCATTTTCCTTTTCCAAACTTTTCTTCATGATTTACTTATGAATGTCACTCGATTCTTCATGGTACGTATTCTGACATGTTGTCACAATACTCTTCAGCCCTGTGGAAGTTTACATTCTATTTTGTCTTTTGTGATAGTATCATCATATGTCCTTGGCTGGCTGGAGACTCATGGTCTCACCTCTGCCTGCCTGGCTATATGTGGTTTTGTATTAGCCAAATTTGTTACCCTTAAATACTGATATTGGTAAGAATATGTGCTGGGCATGGTGCCACACACTTTTAATTGCAGCACCCTGGAGGCAGACGCAGGTGGGTTCCTGTGACTTTGAGGCCAGCCTGGTCTACAGGGTGAGCTCCAAGACAGCCAGGACAGTAAGAGAAACCCTGTCTTGGGAAAAACCCAACAAACCACCCTAGCTCCCAGCTTCCTTCATAAGGAGGAGCTGAAGACTCAGTGACACAAGGTCAAATGCTTTGGACTTGAGGTCACATCAGGTCTAATAAACAGCAGTTTTTACCAAAACCAACCTTTAACTCTTTGGTCTCCTGCAGCAGGGCGGACAGCCTTCCCTCTACATCCGTAGTTTTTGCGGCTGTCACAAGCTCACTCTCTCCTTCTACAGGAACTGACTTTGCCTGAAAACAGAAATTTGAAAAGTCTCTTGGAAGTTACAAATGACACAAACTTTATAAGTATGTGTACCTTCTTGCCATGCTAAAGTTTTATTTCAAATAAAAGAAAATAGGGGGTTGGGGATTTAGCTCAGTGGTAGAGCGCTTGCCTTGAAGCGCAAGGCCCTGGGTTTGGTCCTCAGCTCCGAAAAAAAGAAAGGAAAAAAAAAAAAAGAAAAAAAAATAAACTCATGTATTTATGTGAAAACGACAAAACGTGCTGACAGAAGAGCTGTCCCACCATAGAGTGGCATTAAACATCATCGGCACACAGGGAGGCAAGGCACAAGGCAGGCCAAAAGAGTAGACACCAATGGCAGGGACTCAACACTGCCTTCTAAGTTCCTGTGGTAAGGCCAACACTGTCACCTCAGGCTTTAAACCAGCCCAATGCCTTCACTTGGTGAATAAGTAGCTTAAGTGTTCTACGAATTGAAAGTTTTCAATCCCCACCCTTTCTCCATAAAACACCAGAGTAGGGACTGACACAGCACCTCCTCAGGTTGTGACAGTGTCCTTGGAGCAAGACAATGAGTGTAGTTTTGTGTGAGTATCAGATGAGGCTTAAGCTACTTCAAAGAAACTACTGATAGGAATATGAACATCAAAGGGAATTCAGAAAAGGATTCATAAAGAAAAGAGAAGTGTTATAAAGGATGTTTTAGTTTTGTGTGCACACGTGGAGAGAATGTATGATGACGTCACAGACAGAAATGGGAAGCAGGTTGGGGATTAGGGGAGACTCCCTGTTATAGAGCAGTGGAGACCGTCAGAACTGTGCTCTGTTATCTCAAGAGAGCACAGACAACTGACCGGCCAGTGGGCTGGTCTGTGTATCTGTGTTACCATGGGCTCTACCTCACAGTTATCACCCACTCAGCATGGTTACATGCACAACCTGAATCCCTTCTGTAGCTGAGATTCCTACATTAAGTACCACAGTGCAGTCTCCCTCCTCTCTGTGTTTACTGGAAAGTATAAGAGGAGAGAGAAATTTACAAATGAGTAAGGAAAAATGAAATTTTGAAAATTTCAGCCTACCTAGATTGCAAAATACAAGAAAGTATGTTATGGGGAAACCATGAGGGGTCTGCACCACCTTTTGTTAGTGACCATGCGGCGGACACCAGGGACAGAGATGAGGTATCTGAGGAGGGCTCTCCTGTGTGATGGTTGGATGCATGGATGTTGACAAGTTTACACAGTGGGGAAGCCATCAGCTTTGTAAAGGGAACGGTGGATGTAAAGAGAACAGTCAGCGTTGGAGAGGAAGACAGGGTGACTCACCAAGGTCTCTGCTCTCTGTTGCAGCTCACTGTTCTCTGTCTGGAGTCTAGTGATCTCCAGAGACTGTGAACATAACTGGGACTTTAATGCTGACAATTCCTAAAAACAACAGTAGAGTTGGGGTGGGAATAGCACGGTTTCATTAAGGAAATGTCCATTTACAAGGGAGAATCCTTTCTTGACACTATCTTTAAAACTCAGTCACATCCAAGTTGTAGAATTTATCAAGATGGAGAATGAATCACACATATCCACCCCTGTTGTCTCTTGAGAGCCTATATGTCCTCCCCCTCCCACAGAAAACATCCTAAAGGGATAGGATAACAGGGGAAGAAAGGAGTAGCCAGGCAAGGAGGCACGAGGACAAGAAAATAGAGAAAATGAGTCTGGAGAGCACACTGGTGACTGAAAACCCACTTGGGAGACCTGAGGGCTGACCACAGAGAGAGCAAAGCTGACACCTGAGTTACAAGGAAGCTGTGGCTTTCTGGTGCCATTAGCTATGTTTACATGTAATGGGGGTTAAGCTTAAGGGCTGGTCCAAAGTCTTATTTATGAGAGAGCCATCAGATCCATGCCAAATCTCACATTTCACTACTCCTGGCTCAAGCCTACAAGCTTGGTGTTTGCAACTTGAAGCAGGACAGCTCAAGGTCAAGGGCTATAGAGCATGGCTGCAGCAGTGCTCCCGGGAGGACAAGGAAGAGGCCACTAGTTTTACATCGCTGCACATTCTGATGCTTATCCCCATTTCCCACCAAATACAGTGACAGAAAAGCAATTAAAACATAACTCTCCCCAGTGATGCTCCTTACCCCTCAGGCAATGCCTGGGGATATGACTGGTGGTAAGGGACACAATGATTCAAACATCTGTTGTGTACATATATGTCTTTTCTCTCATTACTTCCTACTGCCAATTATCAACACAAGTATGCGGAGAGTGACAGTGTGGATCATCTTTGCTCTTGTCTATTTTCAGTGTGTGTGTGTGTGTGTGTGTGTTTGTGATGTATATATGCGTGGGTGGGTGGTAACACTGTCTTGGGGCCTGTGTGGAGGCCAGTCATTGCCACTGGTCATCCTCCTCTTGCTCTCCACTTTACTTCTGAGACAGCCCCTCACTGATCCTGGAGCTCACTGTTTTAGCTAGACTGGCTGGAGAGCCATCCCCAGGATCCAGCTGCCAGGCATGTAACAACATGGCTGCCTTTCTCTTACGTGGGTGCTGGGGATTCAAGTTCAAGCTCTCATGCTTGTGTAAGCAAGCATTTTTACCTACTGAGTCATCTCCCCTGTTCCTACACAGTGTGGGAAAACTCTGCTAATTAAGGTCAAAGTCTACCCTGACTGGTTAGCCTCTGAGCTTGGCACAATATGAAAGACTCCTTTCATTAGCGGGGCTTTTCCTTCTCTGACCTTGTCTGGGGAATTCTAAGCCCCCACATATGCTATTCCTATCTTAGGAATACACATAGCCTCAATTAGATTACAGGATCATCTTCCTTTCTCTGATAACAACCTGTTCAGCCAGCACCTGAGATTCCTGAGATGCTTCCCCATGCTAACGAGGCATTTCAGGTACTCTGAACCCCCAGCCAATGACCTCTGCCCATCCTGGATGTTCCTACTATCCATCCCCCAAAACTTTATTACCCTTGAATCACCCAAAGCAAGGCTTATCCGGCTCCTGATAGTTGTTCCCGGTGTGTCATTCACCAGAGGTACTCCTAGGCTTCCAAACACACGTCCCTTGTTGGTTCTGCTCCCACTGCCCTTGTGGACCGTCTGGCCAATGACCCATGAGAGTGGGTAGACCCACACAGCATTTTGCAGTATGTAATATAATACATAAACTCCTATGTTGCTAGGTAATGCCGTCATTTAAAAAAAACTTTTATATTGCCAGGCACAGTGGTTTATACCTTTAATGCCAGCACTTGGGAGGCAAAGGCAAGAGGATCTCTTAAGTTCTGAGGCCAGTTTGGGCTTCATAATAAGCTATAGAACAGCCAGGGCTACATAACTCAAAACAGGAACAAAACCAAAACCTCCTACCTACACACAAAACCCTGGAGCGTGTAATGTAAGAATAAAGAAATGTCTGTAGATTTAAGATGCAAGGACACTGGTGACACAGGCACAGTGTGGGCATGCCTCAGACAGCTGTGTCTGTGAGGGAGGCTGCTCACTGCAGGGGACTCTAGCTCAAACAGCAGCGCAGCCTATGTCTTTTCTAATAAACGTACACACCTTTATAACACAGAAGAAGGAAGGATGATGGAGAAGTGAGAGAAAGAAGGAAGCTTGGAAACAAGAAGCTGGGCTATGAGATGGCGCAGTGGGAGACTACCTGAATTCACTCTTAGGATGCACACAGTAGAGGGAGAGGCCCAACCCCTGCAGCTGCACTCTGACTTCCAGATGTGGTCTTTACAACACAGCTGTGCGCACACACACACACATTTATAGCATGAGATAAATACACGAATAAATGTAAAAACACTAAAACAAACCAATGAAAGACAAAACATTGCTACCAAGTAAAAGCTTCTAGATTTTTCAAAGCTTGTCTTAAATACCAAATCTTATTGTTCCTGACAGTGGCATTCTACAGCAATACAATGGCAGGGGGCTGTTACTCTATTGGAACAGAAACAAGACAAAGCAGAACTGGGCTCAAGCTGGACATTACCTGTTTTAACTCTGCAACTTGCTCGGCATCTCTGGGTGAACACGTTGCTGAAGCCTGTTCACTCATGCCAGACACTTGTGAAGATCTCTACAATTAGCACAGAAATAAACTGAAATTAAACCTGGAAGAAAGGGAGTCAAAGCAGAGGTTCACACTCACAGCCGGACCTTAGAAGCTCACCCAGGATTTCAAATAAAGACTTTAATTTTTATACGTGAGTCTATTTCAGCAGAGCGCTGACTGTCTACCGCTCTCCACAGCCTCAGAAGTTACACTTGTGCCAAGTGAGTAGCCATGAAATTTAAACATATATGAGTTTGTACCCTATGCTAAGTGAGAGACTGCTCGTGTAAAGGTGCCAGCCATCAGGCCTGCCCATGGGATATTGATTCCTGAGACTCACACAGTCAAAGGAGAAAATCAACTCCTAAAAACTGTCCTTTCGCCTACACTCTGTGGCTTGAGTGCTCATGTCTGCACAATATACACACACTAACTGCAAACAAAACAAAACAAAACAAAAACAAAAACGAAACCACAAATGTCTCTAAAACCACACCATCACTATTTTTAAAAGAAATAACCCCATATTTATTTAAAATAAATAAAAAATAAAAACCAGGGCTGGAGAGATGGTTCCTTGGTTAAGAGCACCGACTGCTCTCCCAGAGGTCCTGAGTTCAATTCCCAGCAACCACATGGTGGCTCACAACCATCTGTAATGGGATCCGATGCCCTCTTCTGGTGTGTCTGAAGACAGCATACTCACATAAAATAAATAAATCTTAAAAAATAAAATAAAATAAAATAAAAACCAAGCTGAGTGTGGTGGCTCAAGTCTTTAATTCCAGCAGAAGTGGCAGATCCAGCCTAGTCTACATAGTAAGTTCCAGGAAAACCAGGGCTACATAGAGAAACCCTATCTCAAGAGGAAAAACAAAACCAGCTGGTGCAGAGGACTTATTCTCAATCCCAGCATCCAGGAGGCAGAGGCAGGCGGAGCTCTGTGAGCTCGAGACTAGCAATGTCTACATGATGGGTTTAGAAGCATCATGCCAGGCATGAGGGCACATATCTGTGATCCCAGCACTCAGAAGGGAAAGGCAAGAGGATCAGGAATTCAAGATCACCGTGAGATTGTTGAGCCTGTCATAAAAACAAGAATAGGGCTGGCTATGGTGGTACATAACTTTCAATTCAGCTCTTAGAAACTTTGAGTTCAAGGCCAGGCTCATCTACATAATGAGTTCCAGACCAGCCAGAGCTACACTGTAAGACCCTGTCTTAAAACAAAACACCAAGGGGCTGGAGTAGTGGCTCAGTGGTTAAGAGCAATGACCGTTCTACTAGAGGTCCTGAGTTCAATTCCCAGCACCCACTTGGTGGCTCACAACCATCTGTAATGGGATCTGGTGCCTTCTGGTGTGTCTGAAGACAGCTACAGTGTACTCACAAACATAAAGTAAATAAATCTTAAAAAAAGAAAACAAATAAGGAAACCCAGAAGAACAAACAGGTATGATTGATCACTTGTTTACAGTTCTTTTTTAACCTTTACTTACCAAATTTTCAATCACAGTGTCCTTTTCAGCTAGCTGGCTCTGTAAGAGCACCTGATGACTTCTTAATTCTTCTATCTCTTCCCTCAGCCGACTGATTTCCTCTGGCTGAATGCCATTTACCTGAGCCCCGTCACTGTGAGAACCTTGATGGTGATTGTCTTTCCCTGTTAAACATAACATCATGGGGAAGGCTGGCTCAAGTCAAGCTTTTCAACACTGGAACTAGAAGACCACAGTACAAGACCACCTAAGACCACAGAGAATGTCTCCTTAACTGGGAAACTGGCAGGGCACTCCCCATTGTAGTGGGTGCCGATCGCTTCAAGGGTCCTGATTAAACGGTATGGTTTGGTGATTACGACTACAAATTACAGTAGCTTTAATTCCAATTCTGACTTATCCATTTAAAAAGCTCTCCAGAGGAACAGCTATCCACATGGGTTAACTAACCAAAAAATTATTGTCATAAAGAAAGATTTGTTTCTGAAAACATTAGTCACCCTCACAGAAATAAACTTCTTACTCTTGAGTACCTGGCATTATCATCACAAAGCTTGCAAGATGACGCTTGCTGCAACACGTGGACTGGTAGTGTGGCTTACTATACAGCACCACACACACACACACACACACACACACACACACACACACACACACACACACAGAGAGAGTCCAGGATTGGAAATTGGAGCCCCAGCATCCAGAATGGGAATCCTTTTCCCATGGAGCTGGTGGACCGGAGGCCACAGGTACCAAAGACATGCATGGTGCTAAGAGGGCTGGAGTCCTCTCCTTGTGCTTCATACACAGTGGGGAACAGGACTGCACAGCTGGTCTCCACCAAGAAAAGATGGGTTTACCAGGTCAGGCCCAGACCCAGCAGTACCCAAATGCCCAGGCACAACCACAGACAATTAAAGACATTGGAGAAAAACGCTTCTTCAAGAAGGGGGAATGTGAATTTTTACCTATCTACCTGGGACTAGAGTTTTACATATCTATTCTAAAAATTATTTCATTTATAGATGACATGAATGCTGTTACTTCAATTCTGAAATTGAAGCAATTGATATACTGTATCAGTCAATCTCAAATAGCCTATGGCATATATCATGTGGGGAACTTGTAATGAATCAAAACATAGTGTGTTACCAGGGTCGGCAATCACTGGATCAGCCAATCAAGCAGGAAAATGGAGACAGACTTTACATCGGAATGATCTGTTATTAGCTACTTGAGTTACAATCCATCCTGCATGCATTTGTCATAGTGATTACGGTTGAGAACAAGCAGGCCAGCTCCTGAGGACAGAGTGACTCAGACACTCACCGAGCTGAACTTTGAGGAGGTTGTACTGATCCTTGTGCTGCTGAATCTGAGAAGCCTGCTGGGTGACTGCTGTTTGCAGCTGCTCGTTCTGACATTTCAGTGTGGACACTTGCTGTTTTAGTTCCTCCAGTTGTAGGTCCTGTGAAACAAACACAAGTCAGATGTTCTCACTGCGCACACCAGGTACACAATAAAATACAGAGGCTTAAAAAGATCAGTATGTTAAAGCACTCAACATGCCCCAAATCAACAGTGAAGCAATAGGTCTTGGATATGTCCGCAGCTGATCATCATGTGGAGGCTTCAAGCAGGGCTGGGCTGTCGAGCACCATAGCCCACCTCACTCACTCTGGGGCCACGGACCCATTTAAGAAATATATACCAACTACTTACTAAACTTAGTACATGAAGATATCCATGTGCAGCTATACTATTTACTTGTTTTATGTGTGGGAGTATATGTGCATGGGCACAGGAGTGCAAGTCAGAGGAGAATTTGTTCTATCTTTTGAGCATGTCAGAAGACTCTGACACCTCTGTCCTTTATGGACATCTGCATTCATGTGCACATAACCACACAGACACATAACACATAATTATAAGTGATAAAGACAAACAAACAAACAAACAAACAAACAAACAAGCAAACAGAAATTGGCCCACAAGTAGGCTCTAGCATGTTCTCTAAACTTGCTAGAGCAAGTTCATATACAATCTTAGAGCATCTAGGTAGCTTACTAATTCTCCATACTACTGTACAGCTTTCATAATCATAACTTTAAAAACTATATTGATTTGTGTTTATATGTGTGTTCAAGCACACATGTGTGCCTGTGTGTGTGCACATGGAAGTCAAAGAGGGTGTCCTCCTCTGTCACATTCTGCCTATTCCTCTGAGACAGTCTTTCCCAGAACCTATGGCTCATGCTTCTTGGCGAGGCTGACAGCCCACAAGCCCTATCAAATCTGCTCTGCTCAGAGCTGGGGTTACAGGTGTACTGCGTGCCTGGTCTGTCACGTGGGTGCTGAGATCACAACTCATGAGTTGAATTTTCAGCCATAAGGTCATAATTCTTAATGCTCATTCGGTACCTGATCAAGTAGATATAATATAAATTACATTAAATGTTTTGAACATGAAAGTTAATTTCTACTTTTTTTTTTTTAAGTTTTTTATATTATTTATTTTATGTATACGAGTACACTGTCCGTGTCTTCAGACACACCAGAAGAGGGCATCAGATCCCATTACAGATGATTGTGAGCCACCATGTGGTTGCTGGGAATTGAACCCAGGACCCCTGGAAGAACAGTCAGTGCACTAACCGCTGAGCCATCTCTCCAGCCCAATTTCTACTTTTCTAAATGATAAATGTTCATTTAACAGTTTTTCTTGAATTTTGGAAAAGACTTTCAAACGTCATTCAAAGGATATAAACATTTTTATAGTTTTAGATGTTTAGATAGGATTTAAGTAGTGAGAATGTATAAAATTAACATTTTTTAAATAAGTCAATAATTAGATCAGAACAGTTTCCTCTTTCTAAATCAACTGTACTTATTAGAACCAAATGGAAGCTACACACTACATTGCAAAAATACTATACTCAAAGCTAAGAACGGCTGCACTTGGACCAATACATTGATTAAAAATCTATAACTGGGGCAGTTTAATGACTCAAATTTTGAACACAGATACTGATTTTTGTTTATTGATTTGTCTGAACATTGAAAAGCTGAGGACAAACTCCAAGAATTCTATTATCACTTGTACATTTTCTTTAAAAAAAAAAAAGATTTAATATTTATTATATATAAGTACACCATAGCTGTCTTCAGACACACCAGAAGAGGGCATTAGATCTCATTACAGATGGTTGTGAGCCACCATGTGTTTGCTGGGATTTGAACTCAGGACCTCTGGAAGAGCAGTCAGTGCTCTTAACCACTGAGCCATCATATCTGTTACATTTCCTTTATGACACTAGGATTTTAATAATATCAGTAATTTAATTTTTCAGATAATACTACATAATGCTTTACAAAATTCTATCATAGTATATACCATGATAAGAAACTGAATGACATTTTAAAGGATGTGACAGGACCTAAGGTGCACAATATAACATAAAGGACAGTGACTAGCAGTATGAGAGCAAAGCGGCACTAGACCACCCGAGACAGAAATCTTGGGATCATACTTATCCTCCTCTTTGCACCTTAATACCTGCAGAGAAACATCACCAAGTCCCCCATGTTTTATCTTCAGTGTCCACATTCCTCAAGTCTATCCCTGCCATACCACACAGTATGAGCTTTACAGTGTCACCAACACACATACACTTAGATTCTAACAGTTACCGAGAGATGCTGACAGGATTCATTAAGGCATAGATTCCCCATATAGTTAGAATATAGTCAGTCACTACTTGTAGGGATGCTGTGAAGTAAGAGATACTGAGGGCTGTAGAGATGGTTGAATGGTTCGGATGGCTCAGCGCACTGGCTGCTCTTCCAGAAGTCCTGAGTTCAATTCCCAGCAACCTATGGTGGCTCACAACCATCTGTAATGGGATCTGATGCCCTCTTCTGTTATGCAGTTATACATGCAGATAGAGTATACATATACATAAAATAAATAAATAAGTAAATCTTAAAACAAAAGACACTGAGTTCACAGAACCCAGCAAATATGTAAGGCAGTCACTATCATCATCCCTGTCACCAACATCCTCCCCTAACTGACCCATCACAATAATCTTCCTGGCCTACCTCCCTAGGCTTTCCCATCAAATGCCTCCTTCACATAGCCAGAAGCTGCTCTAGGCTCATGGCAGCCACAGCAAACTTACTGTGCTGTATGCCATCTCCTGCCGCTCTTCCTTAGCTCTCTTATGGAGAGTGTATTCCTAGGCCCTCTCAGAGCTCAGCCTGAGTGAATGCTGCTACACCTTTGATTAGCTCTAGCACTAGGCTTAAAATGGTATAACATATATACCACAATAATTTAGATATCTGCCTCACCCTGACATCAACAGGAGAATCTATAACATCCTGAACAGTGCCTGGGGTAAAGCAAGTCCCCAATTTCATAAACAAATGCATTTGAAAACAATGCAGTTTACTTTATGTATCCCTCATCCATTTGAAATGCCAAGAAGCGCCTTCCCTCAAGCAGGGTTGCTGCCAGTCAGGAGAGGACAATTTGTTGGTACTTACTTGCTCACGGATCATATTCTTATAGTGAGTCACAATATTATCATGCTGTTCTAAGGTTTTCTTTACCTCTTCCTCTTTCTTATCTTCTTCGCTGGACTTATAAATAGCCTTGGTAATAACACCTGTAAGACAAAAGGTACTCAACTGTAAGTGTAATGTAGCTTTTGTTTCCTCAGGTGAAGGGATAAGGTGAGATCCATACCCACGCTGTGTGAACACATGGCTTGAGGTGAGCCCAGAGCGTTTCTTTCTCTGTACTAACTATCCCTAGGCCTAGGCCTGGAAGCTTCTAGCCTCCATACAATCTAATCTTCTGCAAGCCCAGACCTTGAAGGCTTCAGCTTCCAGCCTCCACTTGCTAACCTGGGCCTCTCAGACTTCCTGCTGAATAAACTCACCCTTTCTGAACTCTCTCTGAACTATTGCTGGGTAGTTCAACACAGCTGTTCTGGCTCAAAACACTTCTTCAAGGTGACTGACTCAAACTGGAATCTCTCGGCTTCTGACTGGATTGTTATGCTTGAAAAACCTGCTGCTTGATTTCCATGAACTCAACGACACTGACTGCACCTACCAAACAGACCTCAACTGCACTCAGCTGAACTGCACAGAACTCAAGTGAACTTCACTCCACCTCTCTCTGCTCTGCTCTTAAGTAGTTTCTCTTTTCTATGTGTTCTAGTGAGAGTTGGGCATATCCTAGCTCTGACTCATTCTGTCAAATCTTTCTCTGATCTGTCACTTTGTCCACCCCTCAATTAGACATCATTGTTTGGAATTAGGGATGTGTACTAAGTGTGTGACTGTTTTCCAGCCAGATCATACTGCAATTCATGGTGTGTCTGCATTCCAGCTGGATCACAGACAGACCTAGGTGGTCTTTGGATGTGACCTCTTGTCAGAGCAGCCATGTTTCTAGATTAAAATTCCTCTATATAAACTGCAGTAACTGGTTTTCTTGAGGTTCTGCAGACTGAATACAGGACCTCAAGTGCTGAAGTGCATGCCTTACCACTCACTTTGTAAACATGACTTAATTTACAAATAGCCTAACTCAAGACAGTCATGCAATACTTTCTAATCTTAGCGATCCAAAGTGCTGCAGATGAACTTTCTGGCTTACTCATGGGCATCCCGAAACACACACACACACACACACACACACACACACACACACACACACACACACACACACACTGGCATGCGCACGTACAATGACTTTGGATCAGTGCAAACCTTCACATCTTACCTTCAAGTTCTTTCACCAGTTTTGTAAACTCATGATCAAATATCATGTATTCTGGACTCGGAAAGTTTGGCTGGGGTTTCTGAGATGCTCTGGAATATAACTCATGCTTGCTAATAAATCCAAGTTTCTCTATGTAATTCTCTTTGCCAATCCTCTTCTCTATTAGTTGCTTTAGTTTCTCTCTACGTGAAAGACAAATGGGAAGCTTAAAAGGCTGCAAAGTCATAAGCTTGGTTTACTTACACTTTAGCAAAGGCGTATCACTGTCTCTGGTGTCTAGATGGCCACCTGCCCTTACTTACTTCGTGTAGTTTTCTAGTGAGTTGTCGTTGAAATAAATTGAAATGCCCAAAAGAAGGGCACATAAGCCTTGGACCAACTGCTCTTCTTCTCCGAGATTTTCTGCAATCTGTCCTGTAAGCTGACATCTTTGTTAAGGAGTTGAGTGTTATAGCATCCAGAATATTTTACTTTGTAATCTGAATTTAACACACATCTTATGTAAAGTTTTCTATAAGAAATTCTCTATCTATCCCAAGCCAGCATAACATAAAAACCTATACATACACAGCTTAAGCATGCATAGTTATATATCTGTAACATTTTCAGAAGTTGTAACACAAGTTGAAAGACGTAAGTTACTTACACACAATGTACCAAAGCTTTGCAAAGGATACAAATGGAACATTGGCTGAGTTGTGAAGAAAGTGTGTTACAGCAATCGGACAGTTGCTTAACCAGGTACAAAGCAACATCAACAACCCGACTCTTGTCTGTATCTTGCTTCCCTGTAATAGATAAGTTGGCAGAAACCAGTTTATATTTACTATTTTTTCAAACTCAAAGTTAGCATAAGATCCCTCCTTGTCTTTTGTGTTAAAAGAACTTAAGCATGTATAAGAAAGCCAGATTTTAAAAACTGGACTAAAATAATACATTTTTGTGTCTACAACAAGCTGCCCTTTCCAAAAGAGCACAGTGCAGAAATTAGAATCGATTCGTATGCACAAATGGTTATTTAAAAAACCAGTGGTGGCTAGGCTGGGAGTACAGTTCAGTTGATACGGTGCTTGTCTAAAATGCAAGAAGCCCTGGGTCCCATCCTCAGCACTGAACAAAGCCAGGTGTGGTGGTGCACGCTGTAATTACAGCACTTGGGAGGTGGAGGTTACAGGATCGGAAATTGAAACTGGTCCTTGACTATGCAGGGAGTTACACAAGAGCCTGTACAAATAAGTAAAGCATGCTAAGACAGATGTTAGAACAAAACTATAGTGTGGGAGCCTTAAAAGATCAATCTCAAGACATGATATTAGAATAAAAATAAGCCCATATAAAGTTGAGTGGGGAGGATGGTGGGAAGGATCTGGGAGAAGCTGGGGAAAGCTACAAAATATACTGTATAAAAAATTAGAAAATGAATAAAAACAAAAATATATGTTCCAGAAAAATTAGTTATACTTCACTTTTTTAAATTAGCAAAGTAATGAGATTTTACTGAGAAGTGAAAGTGTAAGACAGCTATACTACAGAAGAAACTTGAACGGAATTTTAAAAACAAGTTCTTGATAAAAGGAAAAAAAACCCTCTTCTTTCTTCAAAAACCATCACAAAACAAAGACAAACAGGCACAGAAAGATCTCCTAGGTCATTTAATGAGATCCCACGAGAGCAGTGTTCTCAGTCAGGAAGATGAGAGCCCTGCTGCAAAGCTAGGGTCCACGCCCTCTCACGCTTCCTCTCACGCATGCCTCGTGGAGCTCGGCTCTCTGACATCCAGATAAGCCCTCAGCGCGCACTGCACGGCTGCCTAGACCAGGCAAATAGGATCAACAAGTCATAGCCATGTTGAAACTTTAATATAATACAGTTAGGTTTCCATGTATAACGCTCTTATTTCTAATACTGCCACTCCCCACTTATAATACTTTTTAAAAAACAGAATCTGAAAGAAAAATAAAATCAGCATAATAATGCATCATTTGGGGGGAATTTTCAGAAAGAATCCAAATTAGAATTACTCAAAGGAATAAACTTAACTGTTGCTACGTTTTTCAAATGTTCTTTTTAGATTTAAAATAAATTTACTTATTAGTACGAATGTGGAACAAGTGCCGCATCGCAGGTGCGCGTGCCCATGTCAGACTTTGGTGAGTCAGTTCTGTCCTTCCAGCATGTGGGTCCCAGCGGTTGGATCCAGGCCCTCAGGCTCGGTGGCAAGGCTTGCAACCACTGGGTTATCTCTTTCCCTTCTTCAAATCCACCCAGATCACTCTAATTTTGAGATCCTGGAGGCCTTGGTCTACTTATGATCTATCCTCAGGCATACGTAATATTAAACTACTCTAAACGACCTTCTAGGTAGACATCATGTGAGTTAGCTTTCCCTGATGTTTTCCTTGTTCTCATCTGTAGCCTCCTGTTACAGAGACTAACAAGCTGAAAGCTCACGCTTAGTCAGGTGCCTGGGCTGTCGACCTCCTGGATCAGAATTCCTCACAGTAGCGATCGGCTGGCAACAGATTCATTTCTGTTGCATATGGAAAAGCTCTGCATATGCAAGAATGACTCAAACAAATCATCTTAAGAACAGATTTCTTGGGGCTGGGGATTTAGCTCAGTGGTAGAGCGCTTACCTAGGAAGCGCAAGGCCCTGGGTTCGGTCCCCAGCTCCGAAAAAAAGAACCAAAAAAAAAAGAACAGATTTCTTTCTTCTTTCTCTCCTTTTCATGATAGAGAGTGATGTCAGGGCTGACCCCTGCTAGGCATGGGCTCTAATACTGAGTTATACCCTGTTTCCAAAGTTTTATTTTTGTAGGACTAAATAATCTGATTCTTAACATCATGTGGAAAAGTAAACTAGTGTTTACTGTGAAAAACAGTAATGAGGTTGACAGCAGATCCTGAAGAGAAATCAAGAGATAAAGTCCAGAAATAGACTTGTACAAAGGAGAATCTCAAGCAACCACCAGATAGACTTTAAAATACTGGGGCAACTAGATAGCTACCTAGAAAAAATAATCTGTGAGAGCTGGCAAGATGGTCCAGCAGATTAAATTGCTTGCTGCCATGCCTGGTAAGTTCAGCTTCCAAAACTCATGGAAGAAAAGAGAGAACTGATTTCCAAAGTTGTCCTCTGATCTCCATACCCACACCATGGAATGTGTGCTAAGATAGGCAGCCAGACATGCACACATGTGCACACAGATGGCTATGATGATGGCGATGATGGTGATGATAAAATAAAACTTGAAAAGATGAGTGGATCTTGTATCACATACAGTTCATTAAAACATGGCAGAGGAAAAACACTCACATAACTGGAACTTATGGTTAAGTACCCTAGAATACTTAAAGATGATCTTTCTAAGAATGACTTATAAAGCAGAGACCATAAAAAACTGATTTTAAAAATCCAAAACAAGGGCTGGAGAAATGGCTCAGAGCACTTGTCAAAAGAGAAATGACATGCAAAAAAAAAAAAAAAAAACAAAAAAAACCAAACAAACAAAAAAACATAGCTGCGAAAATACACAGCTGTGAGCTGCATCAAAGGACAGCACACAGCTGAGCTCCTCAATGGGTGCAGAGATTAGAAAGCACCAGACAAGTGCACACCTTCTGCGGAGCCTACGGAGCCCCACCGTGAACCATGGAGATTTACAAGAGTAGGCTGAAGATATTACTTGGGCATTCTGAAGCTTAGTCATTAGAATCCAGAGTTGAAAGGGTGAAAGAAAAGCCATAAATCCACAAACACAATGGCATTCTTTGTTTCTTATGAGAGAGGGAGTAGTCAGGGTGTGTGCACATGCACACATGTGGTATATGCGTGTATACAGGATGCCACATATCTTCCCTCTCTTTCTCCACCTTTTTTTTCCCGAGTCAAGTGAGCCTCTGACTGGACCCAGAGCTCACCCAGAGACTGGTTGGCGACCCAGCAGTGCCTGGGCTGCACCTTCTCCAACCCTTCCCTCAGTGCTGGGGTACAGGTGCACCACCATCCCAAGCTTTTGTGGGCGCCAAGGATCAAAACAGAGGCCTGCGTGCTTATGGCAGGCACCTCACTCGCAGAGCCACCTCACAGCCCTGTTTGTTTCTCTGTCTGTCTGCTTGAGACAAGGTCTTGATGTGCTAGCTAGTCTGAACTCACATTTACACAAGGCTGGCCTCACACATACACTGATCCTCCTGAGTCTGCCTCCAAAGTGCTGGGATTATAGGTGTGTACCACCATGCTCAGGCACAAATAAAATACTTGAAGTTAATGCAAATAGTCCTCATTAGCAGCTATGATACTCTCCCAACTCTATTTTCTAAACAAAAGTCCTTCTCATCCCTACTACGTTCATTCTAGTTGAGCATTTTTATACTGTTTATGTAAACAAAAGCTGGCACTTAAAACTTTTAAGGTTTTTGTATGAAAATAAGGTTGTAGAAGTTGGACATAATAGGTCTACATATAATCCTAGCACCTGGGAGGCAGAGGCAAGAGGGTCAGGTGTTTAAGGCCAACCTCAGTCACAAAGGGATTCCAAGGCTAGCTTGGCTTCCATTAGACCCTGTCACAAAAGCAATAAAAATAAGTAGTTCTAGTGTCATAGGATCAGACTCACTTTTAGCAGCAGCTTCTAAAAGAATAAGAGCATTGATGTTCTTGAAAGTACAAAAATATTCTATAATTTGCTATGTGGTTTTTTAAAAAGTCAATCAATTGAAAACACAATGTCTGTCTTTTAAGTGCATGGCATTTATACTTAAAAATATATATTCTAATATCAAAAATTTGGGGCTGGAGGTTACAGCTCAGTGGGAAAGCACTTGCCTAGCACACACAAAGCCCTGAGTTTGATCCCCAGAACCATCTAGTAAAACAAAGGAACAAACAAACAGAAACTGCTGGCACAAGTTGCCACATATGTGTATGTGAGTTACAAGTGCATGCTAGGTCACATGCACACATGAAGTGCAGTCACTAACTAGGCCTAACTTACTACCTGCCCTGCACAACTGAACCACAGGACCAAACAAGGATAGTAAGACTTTTTTTTTTTTTTTTTGGTTAAACACTTTGTCAAAAGAAAAACTAAATCAAACTGAACATAAAGATAGTAAAACCAATATGGTAGTTGGAGCATATAGATTATACCCAGAATAATCCATACTACTTCATTTAAGATCATTACAATTACAAAAATTTTACTATTGTACTATTAAAAGAATGTAAGTAATAGAAGTAAAAGAAGAAGTTCCTCCTTCATATATTGGTTAAAAGACACACTTTATCTCTAAGTGTGGTTTTCTTTCTTTAAGCTGTTTGTAAGGGAAATAAAGAAACAAGCTTAGGCGAACAACACAAGAACCAAAACTGCGAGTCTGAGAGAGTGAGCACCCTGGAGGAGCCCAGGCACACAGTGTGCTTGTTCCCATAGTTCTCAGTAACCAGCCAAGAGCAAAGGGAAGAAACTGGAGAGCCACCTGTGACAGCCAAACTCGCCAACACGTGTGAGTAGAACAGAACTTCAAACAAGCTGTTAAAAACCAACTGCAAAACCCAAGACAAGGAAGAAGCCTGTCAGAAGAAAAGGCCTCAGCTTATCAGGTATACATACCCGTCTGTCGATCTTATCGCCCTGCAAATTATATCAAACATTATTCATAAACATTGCTTTAAATCATCCAAGTCCAGAAAAGACCCTAAAATATGCTCTTAGTCTCTGAAAATCTAAGCCAACACTTAGAGGTAGTGAAGCTCTACTTCTTTATAGAGTAGGCACACAGAGAGGCCTTGTGATTACTTACAGGGCCCAGACACCGGCTCCCGAGGCCCTCACAGCGCATCCAGCACACTCACAAAGCTAGGGTGGCAATGCTGGGCATGGAGTTCCCACAACTGGCTTGAAAATAGTTGTTTTCAACAGTGGCAGGAGACCACCAAGCATTAAGTAAGTAAAGATTTGGAACATTTAATATAGGGTTTTTTTGTTTTTTTGTTTTTTTTGTTTTTTTTTTCCGGAGCTGGGGACCGAACCCAGGGCCTTGCGCTTCCTAGATAAGCGCTCTACCACTTTTTTTTTTTTTTTAAATCACTAAGGGACAAGTGATAAATTGGCAACTGAAGTAAAGCAATTTAAACATCATTCATTTTTCTTCCCTATCTTTATTTTTAAAGATCTCACTTATAACTTCTATGAATAATAACGGTATTTCTTTAATTAAAAAGTCCCCAAAAGGCCTGGGAAGTGGGGGTCTAACTCAGTGGTGGAAGGTGTTTAGTAAGCATCGAGAGTCCAGTGCCGAGCAGCAAACAACATCAACAAAAAGTTCAAAACAAAGAAAGTGCAGTGTGTGGTGAAAAAAATAGTGAGGACCACAGCACAGCACAGCGGGAGCACAGCACGGTGGGAGCACAGCACAGTGGGAGCGTGGTAGGGAGGACCCACCACTACTAGAGCAGTAGACAGAACAGTAGGCTTCTCCATAACCGAGCTTCCGTCAGGACCCTGACTTTACAGGCACACTGTGAGTCAGCTTTAAGCCTTCAGAAGGCTAAGCGGACATGGGCAAATCGGGTAGGATGCCTAAGCCCTGTGCCCACGCTCCACTTGTTCTCATTAAGTATCTGCAGGAACACAGGTTTTAATTAGTCTCGTCTACCTTGCTAGGCACGTGAGAACTCAGACAGGGGAAGTAAACACTGTACATTTGCATACTTAATAGACTACGATTGCTTGTTTTGGGATGACCAACTGCTTCAGGAGAAAACAGGGAGGCACAGAACTACAAACTGCATTACTAACTTTCTCTGTTTAACTAACCCAGATTCAGTTACTAGGAAGATAAACGACAAGGAAGAGCCCTGGGTAATTTAAGGACAGAGTAAAACTCGAAATAGACCTGTGCTGAGGACTTGTGTTTTTATCATAATAAAGTCCTTAACCATTTGACAGAAGTATTCCTGTAAAAACAGGTACTGCTTCCTCTCTACCTTAAACCTTCCTGATTTCACTGAAGTAGAAGCCAGCAAGTGCTCTCTACCTCTCTACCTGTATCTTCCTGGGGCTCCTGCCCGGGGTCCCTGGCGCTCGCCCCTCAGGAGCCCTGGTGGCCCTTACCTGGGACAGAATGTTGGTGCACTGCTGCAAGAGCGACACTGGGGGGTTGCCGATGCTGGTGGCCAGCTGAACCCTGAGCAGCTGCTCCTTCTGGGTGGCGTTCCCTTGCAGTGCATGGGCGAGGGCCACGGCAGCACACCAGTTTGAGAGGGAGTCTGTGGAAAACAAACCTCCGCAGAGCAGCTGGCCAGCTGAGACCGAGTTACCTGTTGCTGCGAGCAGACAGGAATGTTAGCCGCTGAGCACACGGAATATCCCAACCTCATGAGGGTTCAGAGGACCACGTTCCACACACAGATGGTATAAACACTTACGCACTCTCAGGACATTCGAACCTGAGAGGGACCTAGACAACAGGAAGCCCCTCCTAAGAACGGGAGCTGTACACACGAGCACCACAACGCTGCAGGCGTCAAGCTGACTGCCACTTTACAGACCCCACCTTCGTGGAAAACGACATTTCTACTACCTTACTCACTACCGCCATCATCTGAGTTCCTTCCATTTAAGAAAAGAAAGCTTTATAAGAGCTTTTACAAAAGTAATTTTAGTAAAATACAATTAAATACTTATAAACTTTTGCCAACTTCCAATATTTATGTGATTAAAATAAACTCACTGATATTTCTAATCACTTGTGTTAAATTGCTTTTAACTTTGTGAAAACAGCCTTTTAAACACATCTCAAGTAAACTCAACACAGGAGAAATCCCTAAATGATGGCTGTACTCTGTCACAGAACAATAGGCTGAAACATGGAGCCTAAGCGGTGGGATTTATCTGCTAATCGCTGTCAGCGGCAGCCCTGTTCACTGGTGTTTACTATATACCAAGACCCACAACTCTGCCTGTGTAACTGCGTACGTGTAAATCATCACAACCTTTCTAATGACATCATCCCATGTACAGACCAACGGCAGAACCCTCACACATTAATAAAGCAAGACAAGTAGAAAGTGCGAACTCAGGAGTGGTCTGTCTTAGCTCCTCTCCAGCCCAGGGAAGGTTTCCCCTAAGTTAGAGTGCCTTAGGGTAAAATGCAAGCAAAGGGTTAACTACAAGCTTGAAAAGATTTTTCCTTTCTAAATATTAGAACTAAATTACTTGCCGTCAATAGTGGAAGGTAGCAGAGTGGCCACAATCTCTCCTTGTCCTTTCTCGTTTTTATAGAGGAAGCACTGGAAACAGTAGAGCACGGCGCAGCGCAGTACAAATGGCTGCCTCTCGTTGACCATGGACATGAGCAGCACAACGATTGCCGGTCTGTCAGAGTGCAAGGGAAAGAGTGAGCAGAAGTGCACCCCACCCCCACTACCAGTCCTTCACAAAGACCGACGTGCAGAAAGGCTGGTAGCTGGACCAAGTATTAAGTTCCAGAAGCATGGTCGTAAACAGCAATACACTTTTACTGTCAGACCATTTCCTTTAAGAAAAATAAGATGGGGCTGGAGAGATGGCTCAGTGGTTAGAGCGCTGACTGCTCTTCCAGAGGCCCTAAGTTCAATTCCCAGCAACCACATGGTGGCTCACAACCATCTGTAATGGATCTAATGCCCTCTTCTGGTGTGTCTGAAGACAGCTACAGTGTAAAAAACTAAAAAAACAAAACAACAACAACAAAACACTTAAAGAAAAAGAAAGTGACATGTGTATGAGACCCACTGCACCCGAGACCATCCTTCATCCTCCATGCACTTCCTGATTCCTACCGTGGGGGATTTGAAGGCGCATTCACAGAAGCAAAGTAGTCTTGATTTACTTGGCAGCCTCGAATAACTTCTGATACAGTATTTATGGTCTGTCAAGAAAGAGAAACAAAGGACCACATGGAGAGTAAGTTAAGAGGGAGAATCTGTTTTTTAAAGAAGAAAATGTTATAGCTTGCTTTGTGTTTTTATTTGTTTATTTCATTTGTTCTATCGAGACAGAGTTTCTCTGTGTAGTCCTCCTGGCTGTGCTGGAACTCACTCTATAGACCAGGCTGGCCTTGAACTCACAGACCTGCCGGTGTCTTCTCCCAAGTGCTGCCACCACCTGGCTAAAGCTATTCCTAGCTTCAGAGATTTGACGAAGGAGAGAAATGAACAAGGAAGAGCACCCACTCCTGTATCTGAGGGGAACAGACCTGCTGTTGCTAAAAGGGTCACTACCGAGGCGGGGGGGGGGGGGGGGGACACACCATATTAGCATGAGTAGTTTTCAGAAAACTAGAATTAAAGAAAAGATCCAAAAATGTTCTGAAGAAAAAAGCAGGTTTCACTAGGAAAAAAACTAGAATTCAAAGTGATCACATATTTCTCCAAAGTAGTAACAGAATGATGTCCAAAGGCTGAGTGACAGTGATTTCAATCCTGAGTTCCATACCTAGTCAAACAGTAAAATAATATTTTCATGTATAAAACAACAACAAACCCCCCATTTTGGCAATTACTTTTAGGGAACTTAGTAAAATGAGCTAAAGAATCGAGAAGTAAGGAGGAGAAGATTCAAAAGGAAAAAAGGAATTCAAATCAAAGGAGAGGGCAGGGAGATCCCGAGAGAATGGCAGAAGGAAGTCTAGGACCGGAACTGACCACAGCTCAGATGGAGCAAGAGGATGGAGGGTTTCCAAGACTAGAGTGAGGCGCGCTGCGCTGAGCTGCGCTGAGCTGCGCTGAGCTGAGCATGGATGTACAGTTATACAGAGCTGCACAATGAGAAAGAACGCAGCCATACCTCATGTAAGAGTTGGACACACATGATGCCCTCTCCCACTGGATACAGAACGGTTTGGCTGAGCAGAGCAGTACTAGTACACACATTAATGCACAAGCCGCAGCAGGGGACAGTGGCTTGGGCCTGTAACCTCAGCACTCAGAAAGCTGAGGCAGGAATATTACCTGGAGTTCAAGGCTAGCCTGGGCTACAGTGATAGCCTGCCTCACAAATGTTGTATTTATACATATAAATCCCATTAGTTTAAACATACATTCCATATAATAATCCTGCCATGCCAGGAGGAAGTGAAGTAAGAGTTAGGAATCAGAGGTGTTTGGGAGTAGGGAGGCTGACTTAAAGTAGAGACAAATGTGACCAAAGACAACTGGTGTATGCTAAAACCTTTGTTATTGTGTATACTTTTAATATGTATAAATTAGCTGACAAGTTACACCTTACTTAAAAGTTTTATATCATTTACGTGTTTGTTTACACCTGCATGCGTGTGCCATGGTGCTTATATGGAGAGCACACGACAACTTGTGGGACAGGGTTCTCTCCTTCCTTGGGATCCAATTTATCTCAACAGGTTTGGTAGTAAACATCTTTACTGATTCTTCTTGCCAGCCCAATAAAAATAATTCAAACAAAGTATCTATATTTCTGTGAACTAACTTCTTTATTTTTATACATAAGAAACAAAAAATGCCATAAATCAAGGTAAAAATTTACTATTCTATGAGTTTTTCTGTTGAGGAAAACTAAATTTGCTCTTAAGATTAAAACTATAAATTCCTTCTGTACGTGGTCTGAAATAACCCAAGAATGGTGGTTTGCTACTCTCCTGATTCTAAAAATGCCACAAAATCATGCGAATCGAGAGGTTCAAATCTTTGTGTTCATTTCTAAGAACACTAGGCCATAGGGTATGCCTTTCTGAAAAGCTACTGGGTACTTGAAAGATGTCACTTCAAAGAAGCCATGTTTGGAGGGAGGAAAGGAAAGAAGAAAATAATATTATGATATTATAATTTCAAAAATGATTCATTTCTGTTAAATATGTTTAGTAAAATTAATGAATAACACTTCCAGATGATGGGCTAAGGTTAAGACTGTATGTTATGAAACTTGAGGAAAGACTATGCCCTTGAGAACTGACACTGTCATTATCGTGTAACGA
This sequence comes from Rattus norvegicus, assembly GCF_021556685.1. Lineage (NCBI taxonomy): Eukaryota > Metazoa > Chordata > Mammalia > Rodentia > Muridae > Rattus > Rattus norvegicus. The sequence continues at coordinate 15,914,262 of NC_141547.1, forward strand.
GTGAGGAAGCTATCCTGAAAGTGGTTAGCTATCACTCTTCTTCCTTCAGTTAATGTCCAATTCCTAGGATTCCCAACTTCAACTTCTGCAGAGTGGCTTTCATTTACCTCAGTCAGGATATCAGCAGGAATTCCGGTAGCCATCAGGATAGTGCAAAGCTGTTGTAGTAACCCACACTGGAACATGGCCTTCTGGCAGCTACTGGTAGCACCGGGAGGGTTGGTGGGAGACACCAGTACCCGCACAAGCTGTGAAAGAGAATACACTTTGTCTTTTAAAAATTTGCAGCAGGGTGTGATGGAGCATACCTGCAATGCTAGCTAGCACTTGGGAGGTGGAGGCAGGAGGACCACAAATCCAAGACTAGCCTACTTGGATGAAGCCCTGTCTCAAGATCATCTGCAAAGGCTTGAGACAAAGCTGACCACGTGAACAAAACCATCTGTATGGAGCACTCGCTTATGTGCTCACACAACTAAGTGCTGTCACCTCTTACTTCTATGGCAACAGTGTTAGAACATAATACATTTTGCTATTTGCTTAATGCTGTCCCTCTCAGGTGATTTGAACTCTCACGGTAGCATCTGCTTCAGTATTCAAATAATAAACACAGTATTTATAAAATAAGGGATATTTAATACAAAACTGAATTAAGATATGGGATGACAGGCTTCTCAGAGAAAGTATGATCTAATAGAATGGGTCTAAAAACAGGCTCGCCTGATTTATGATGAATTCCACTAACCCTGGAAATAAAGAGAGGCTACAGCTAAGAGCCGGAGGTCTGACAGAAGACTCAGGCACTGGGTGGAGGCTGGTCTCATTATTAACCAAATCCCCATTACTCCATGATTACTTTGAATCTGAACACAAAATTTCAGAAACAAACAACTAATTAGGCCCAGTTAAATCTTCAAAATAACTTCAAAATAACTTAACAAATGGCTTATAGTGTACAAACTAGCCATGTTTTATATACAAAAATCATGTACTATGTAATATTGTATTGATGACAGCATTTAGGTAATGAGAGTGAAGACAAATGTCACCCATGATGTTATAGTACAGAAGTAATCAACTAGAACAATTACATCACTAGAGACAGGACATGCCACAGATTCTGCTTCCCTGATAGAGGACTTGGGAGAGGGCAGAGCAAAACAGCTCTGAAGGGAGACTTTGTTAGGTGGTGTGGCACACCTTCCAGCTCTCAGGATGGAGTCAGGACAGGGCCTCATAGTGAAACCTAACCTCCCTCTCCTAAAGATAATAATTTCGGTTTTCAATGGCTGAGGCGTCTACTCAAACAGAAGCAGTGGCACACCGTCCTTCAGCGCTGAAGAAGGACCTGAGAGAGAAGCAAACCTAACCACAACTGCAGAGAGAGACTCTGCAGCAGCGCTAACAACATCAGCTGTGGCTACAGAGTCAGGAAGTCAACCTCTCCATCTGTGAGTGGAAAGACAGAAGATGAGTGAATCTCATTCGCTGCGGACTTCATGGTCTTCACTAAGCATAAGAAAGGGATGTTTCCAGTAAGGGAGACGAACTCTGCAATGAACCTACATATCTATGTAGTATATAACACAGTTTAGAATATACATATATGTAGTATATGTGTAATACACAGAACTATATGTAATACTACGTTTCTCTGCTTACATGATATACTACATTAACTTTTTGGACAGACTATACTATTTAAACTGACACTTTCTTCAAAATCTCTCATTGTTAAGCAAATTGGGAATAATAGGACCGAAGGTCAGAGAGGGATGATGTTAACATGAAATGCCCTTCAAGGGAGAGCGAGCTTTATTTATTTTTCAAAAGTTTTATTGGTGGTGAGGACCAAACCCAGCGCCTTGTGCTTCCTACACAAGTTCTCCACTTCTGACGTAAATCCAAGCCCTATTTTAAAATTTTTATTCTGTGGGGAGAGAGAGATGGAGGGTTTGGGGTATAAATGAATGAATAGTGAAGAGGCAGGAAGAGGGAGTTTGATCCCTTGAAACTGGAGCTACAAGCAGATGTAGCGTTCAAATATAAATAAATAATGGGGCGGAGTCGGGCTCCTCCAGAACAGCCAGTGTTTTTAACCACCGAGCTCTCTCTCCAGCCCCTCGAACTCTTTCCCTGTGCTGTGAGTCACACCTCAGCTGCACTCCTCCAGGTCCAAAGGGCTCCAAGCCGACTACGGCACCGATCCTTCCACATCAGTGCTTACTGCACTCACAACAGCTAAGTCACCGAACCAACACAGGGTCCAGCGAGCGCTTACGGTGGTTCGTGAGGACGTGCTGACTCTAGGTTCTCCAACACTCTACTCTGACCTTCATGGATGCCCACCATAATGGCACACATTCACTCAGACACATATAGATATAAATGAAAATAAATCTTTAAAAAAAGGTTGGGGTTGGGGATTTAGCTCAGTGGTAGAGCGCTTGCCTAGGAAGCGCAAGGCCCTGGGTTTGGTCCCCAGCTCTGAAAAAAAGAACCAAAAAAAAAAAAAAAGGTTGTCTGCAGAAAAGTGAATGCAACTAGAAATAATCCTACTAAATGAGCAGGCCAGTCACAGAAAAACAATGTACTATTTTTTTTTGCCATTTGTGGTTTTTAGATTTTACATAAATCCAGAGAAGTATGTAAGTATGGGTGACAAAGGAACAGAAGAGAAACCATCTACAGAACTGAGGGGGAGGTGAAGAAGGGAGAGGGCGGGGCAGTATAGGTGCACGTGCGGTTAATACTTAATATATCTTTTCCTTGTGGCAGCTAGTGGGAAATTGCCTGATAACCTGAGTTTGATGAAACTTAAATAAAAGTACCCTACATGGTGGGAAAAGACTGACTCCCTAGAGTTGTCCTCTGACCTCTATACACATGATACGACATGCATGCTCAAGCACACACAGAACACTAAAATAATAACAAAAGGAATGACAATCCCCGTGTATACCACAGTATATATGCAACGAATATATGTTACTAAAATTCTTTTAAAAGGCTTTGTATTGCCTTAAACACCCACTGAAAGGCCTGGCTTCACTAAGTCGAAGCGATCGTCTTCTGTGGGAAGAGCCCGACAAGACGCTTTCCACGACGTCTGAGCAGCACATACCTGGAGCATTAAATGAAGATTGGTCACTTTCTGTGCTGACCAACCAGGATTTTCATCTCCAACTTCAAACCAAGCTTTCATACGTTGAATATAAGAGCCTTCTTTAAAAAAATTTTGATTGGAATTGTTGTTTTTTAACAAATTTTGGAGCAAAATCAAACAATCTTCCACTACTATACCTGGGGACAAAACATAAAATGGAGGCATTGAGGCTGGCAACATCTGACAGAGCTCAACCAGTGTCTCAAGTGTCCGTCTCCACCGCGGTCAGTCAGCAGGACACAGCCTGGTCTGACCTGATACCCATGTGCCTGGCTGTGCTCTTTCTCAGTCCAACTCACTATAGTAAGCCACCTTTCATATCCACATGCAAGCTTAAATAACAGGTTTTCAGTACTGATGGTCAATACCCCATGGCTAGACTAGACGGCCTTCTAGAAGCTCATTCTCTCCACTAGACTGTAACGCCCAAACACAGGAGTCTGTAAATGTCCAATGTAACTCTGCAGTCTTGGCAGACACAAGAAACTACTTCAGCTATATACAAAGTAGCAAGTACTAAACATTTCCTGTCACTCCCATCTGACACAGCTCTGCCTCTTCTCTAAAACCCTGTCCCCAGTCTCTCCATTTGGCCCTCTTCAGACTATGGTCCATGTCCCTGTCCTCCGCTGCATTCTTTTCCTACTTCTTTAATTACAAATGTCACTGTCCTGGGCAGTTTCAACCACTCCAGCTTCTGCTATTATTGCCACTAAAACCTTCTCACTGACCTCTACTAAGTCTAAGACAACCAGGAGTTCCCACGCACTCTGAGTACAGAGTGCTCCAGGCACTGCCAGCTCTAGGTCCCCCAGTACACACACACCTTTAATCTTACAGGATTTATGTTCAGTGGGGTAGATGACTTGCTGAGAACCCTGATGACCTGAGTTCAACCCCCAAGGTGGAAGGAGAGAGACAATTTCAGCAAACTGTTCTCCGGTCCCCACATGTTAAATGTGAAAAGCGATCTAAATAACTGCTTCTTAGAGCAGACTTACAGTTACAGAAAACAGGACAATAGCGCTTCCGCCTGCTCCCCTCCCCCGATCTAGTGTGGTGAGTCTGTCACAAAGGACAAGTAAACACTGGCGCACATTATGGAAGATCACACTTCACTCCTCACCCTGCAAATCACTGAGTTCTGACAAATATAGAACCTGTGTATTTACCAGCACAGTACCAAACAGAATAGTCTCACCACTCCAAAACTACCCGCCCTGCTTATCCCTTTTTCCTATCCAAACCCCCAGTAACTGCAAATACTTTGTCCTGACCACAGTCTTCTTAGAAAGCTGCATAACAAGAATCATTCAGCAGCAGGTACTTAAGGCTCCCATCGCCCTTCTGTAGCTTGATGACTCCTTTCATTGCTGAGTAATATTTCATTCAATTACCTATTAGCATGTGTTCATTCACCTACTCAAGAACATCCTGATTGCTTCCGGGTTTTAGCAATGTGAATAAAGCATGTATGAACATTCCAGTGTAGCTTTTCGTGTGGATGTAAGTTTTAATGTAATTTGGATAAATATGAAACAGTAATCCTATGAGATCTCACAGTAAGATTGTGTAGCTTTGAAGAAACTGCAGTGTCTTCCACACTGCTTGTGCCCCTTTGTACGCTCACCAGCATCTAGTGGAGTCAGTGTTTTGGATTTCCCCAGTGCACTGCCATGCAGTGGTGTCTGGTTGTTCCTGCTGCAACTGCCTGATGACGTAATGTTGAGCATTTATTTGTCTATTACTGCAAACTGTGGTATCTGCTTTAATGAAGACTGTGTTCAGACCTTTTGCCTAATTTTTAATTTGCTTTTCTTTTTTAAGTTTTTAAGTCTTTTTTCAGATATGTTTTAAATATTTTTCTCTCAGTTCATGCCTTCACCACATTCTCTTAATAGTGTTTTCTGTAGAACACAACTTTCCAATTTTAATGAAGTCCCAGTCATCGGCTTTGCCTCTAAGGCCATGCGTTTGGAACTGTTATCTGAGAGCCTGCTGTTGTTTGCAAACTTAACCATGTATTTGCAGTGGTTATTTACTAGGTATATAAACTGACAAAATACAAATATGCAAACATAAGGACTTATGAAAATTATTTGTTTGTTTGCTTTGAGGCAGGGTCTCTATCATGTAGCTGTCCTCTAACTCAGAGAACTACGTATTCTGCCCGCAGAGTGCTGGGATCAAAGGTCTGCGGCACCACACCAGGATCAATTAAAATCTTTAAACTCACAGGAAAGCAACCTTGGCTCCAGAATGGTCAACTTTTCGGCTTTACTCCTCCTGACACCTTCAAGCTGTCAACCAACTTCTTCCCTCTCGCTTTCCCTTCTAACCGTCTTCAGAACACACGCCTGCAATCCCAGCAGCTGGAGGCCAAGGTGAGACGATCACACACTAATGCCAACTTGAGCTACTGATAAGATGCTGATTGCTTAGAAATGTCTGAGATCAAGTTTGCTCCTGCCTTAAGTTCCTCCGTGCTATAAAGAACAACTGTGCCTTGCCCTGAGAGATTTGAAGCAGTGTTTGACTCAGTTTTGAGGCTGGAAGGAGACTTTGCACCTAAGAGACAGATGAACACCAGCTTTGTAGCTCTACCATGAGGCACAGACTAGTCCTTGGGAGTAGGAAGGGCACCCCATATACGTATTGGGGTGAACTAAAATGTTTAGGGGCCCATGGGCACAATAAGATCATATCAGGAGAACAAAGTCTACTAAGAGCCATGTGGTTGCTCAGTGGCTACCAGAGCGCTGCTGTGCAGGCCTGGAGCCTGAATCTGATGCCTGGAACACACCTAAAGAGCAGTGACTCTTCCACATTGTCCTCTGACCTCCACACAAATGCAGCTCAGCCTACCACCACCACTCCCTGTGCCACACAGCAGACTCAGTCTACTGAGTCTGATCCTGTGCTTGATCCGGAGAAAGCAGTGAACACTGAGCACTGGGACAGTAACAACCCTGTCATCTGATAACAGACAAAGGCTTTCCAACTGTCCCAGGCTTCAATCTACTTGTCCCCCTGTTGGCATGGTCTACTGTAACCCTCATTTGCTTGTCCTATCATCATACAGGACATTTAGCTCGACTCTAAAGCTGGCACCAGCAGTGTAACTTCTCCAGCTCTTGGAGAAGCTCAGTTTGGTTGATTTTCATATTCATACAGAACATGCTCTATCTGTTTCCCTGGGTTCTGAAACCTCTAATTCTACCCCTTAGCTCTGTGTACTCTATATGTCACACATGTAGATATATTTACTGTATGATCTGTAAGTTAATTCTAGGAATTAGGACTTCAATAAAAAGAACCTGTGTTGGCGAAGAGGGCGTATCTGGAAGATGCTGCGTCTGAGTTACAACGCCTGGGGATCACCACCCCACACACCCTGACACTGGAGACGTGGCTGTGCTCGTGTGTCTGGCACGGCGCACTCGCAATGCAGACAGACTCCTGCCTTTCTTCTCTGCCTGGCTTACATGTCCACAGCTCTCATTTCTTCCCTTGGGGAGATAATCTGCTAAAGACTCCTGTCCCAATGATACTTCTAGGTCCCCTCCCTGGAAAGACTGAAATCTGTGAAAACCCGAGGTTGTACAGCAGCATTTGATCCTGGGAGTCTATGGTTGGCAAGAGGGGCAGTTATGTAATCAAGTGTATGTTCTGCTACAAAAGCATGGTGCCTCCCTCAAGATGAGGGAGGACAAAGCAGTCTTCCCAGTCTCCCCTCTTACCTCCATCGCTGTTCCCCTCCTCTGTAATAATGTCCAGTAGTCTCTCGAAAGCATTTTCAAAAGCAACAATTTTCTGGATCGCTCCGTTGCTCCTTGTTAATGCCTGCAGTAGTAAGACGCCCTGAGGGAAAAGAAAGGTGGCGTTCAGTTGGGTACGAAATTTATTGGACACCTGAAAATTACTTTAAAATCACAGACTCCTACAATAAACAGGGTCCAACTGTTTCGCTTTCTATATACAGAAGGTCATAGAGGGCAGAGACAGTTCAGCAAACTGTTCCCCTGAAGGTCATAGATCACATAGGAATGGGGCCTTGGCAAGAGTTTACATCTAACAGGTCTTTCCTTACTACATACAGTAAAAACGCAATTACCTCATTCCTATCTGTCACTGTGTGGTTTCCACAAGCTGAGACTGATTATAAAGTTCTCATATTTACTCTACTCGAAATGATAATATAAATCATGAAACACCACCATGTTCTAATAGGACTTCTACAGAATTCAGGAATTCTTGCAAATCAGGCCCCTAAATTCCTACAGTTTGATTTTAAATCAACAGAAAAAAGAAATGAAAATTCGCAACCTGTGCAGGAAGTTTACAGAAGGTACATGTGGTGCGGCTTTTCTGCCCATGGTCTTGTCCCACCCAAACTGTCAAGAATGGCTTCCATGAGGAAGGGCAGCGAGAAGACTGGCTGTCCTGCCACCCACAAGGAATGATCCAGGAGGGTGCCATTGACATTCCCAAGCAAGAAGCAGGCCATAGGCATTGAAATCTGGAATGTGTCATGGGGGAGATGAGGTTCAGATGGGTAGGGAGCCTCCGGATGCACCTGAGGACTGCATGGATAAGGACGCAACCAAGTTGTCTTGGCCAAAGGAATAAGGAATATTCCACAGTGTATCATGGTAACTTATGACCCTGTTTACACATTTCAAAATCTAGTCAGTGTGGATGAGACCTAACTGCTGAATGTCAGAACAAACAAACAAAAAGGTAACTAAGTCTTTGCCCTGACTTTTAGGATTTTTTTTCAGCCTATTAAGCTGTTTATAATCTTTGTCATTCACAATTTAAAAAACATGTACATTACTGTTTATTACTTGTTTCTTTTCATGTGTATGGTGTATGTATGCCTGTATACACTTGTATGCCTAGTGCCTGTGGAGGCCAAAAGAGGGTACAGGATCCCTGGAACTGGAATTACAGACAGCTAAGAGCTAACACGTGGTTGCTGGGACTTGAACCCAGTTCCTCTGGAAGGGCAGCCAGTGCTCTGACCTGCTCAGCTGTCTCTCCAGCCCTATGGCTTACTCACTTCCTACTTCAGCATCACTCAGCAAGTGACCACAAGAACTATCTGAAGGGGACAGGCACAGCTACTGCTTCAGAGGTTTGGCACACAGGGAGGAGCACACGGTGGCAGCTAAGCACCCACACAAGTTTAAGAATGCTATCGACTCGCTGGGCTCGTCCACCCTTCTCCTGACTTTCAAATTTTAACACTAACATGAAAGAAAGGTAAAACAGAATTTAAATGTCAAATTCTCTTGCCCACATAATGTTGCCAACTTGAATTTTAACTGCATGAAAGGGAAAAAAAGGTATACCGCAGACACAAACCGAGTCTCATGAAGTGGACAGAAGCTAAATGCCCTCCTCACTAGCTGTGTGACTGTAAGTACACAAATTCCATGTTTCAGTATACTTATGTGCAAAATAGAGTAATAGTATCTTGAATCCCTCTGCCACACTCTCCATGGAACACTCTACACACACTAGACTGGCCTTGAACTCACGGAGATCCTGCTTCTGTCTCCAGAGGACTGGGGCTACAGGCATGTTCTACCATACCTAGATGTCATATAATTTTAAAGGTGGGAAAACAGCACCTACAGAGTTACCTTTTTTTTTTTCTTTTGGTTCTTTTTTTTTTTTTTTGCAGAGCTGGGGACCGAACCCAGGGCCTTGCGCTTCCTAGGCAAGCGCTCTACCACTGAGCTAAATCCCCAACCCCTGAGTTTACCATTTTTAAATCTCAACATTTATTAGTAGTTTATTTTCCTGAATAGGTCAAATGAAACCAAGAAAATATCCCTAAGAAAATAAAACTGAGATATTAGAGGTTACAACAAAAATAAAACTTAAGCTCTACTCATAAAATTAATAAAAGTCAACATAGACAATCATCTTATCTGTCTCGAATAAAACCTGAAGCAAAAAAATTAGAAGGGCCAAGAGCTAAAGTAAATAGACTGAAAACATGGTGGGGGTGGGGCACCAGGGGGTGCTGGCATAAAATATAGCTTACATAAAACACATGTAGTCATTTTATTTTGTACAATGAATATACATGCTCTAAGAAAGGAATTAAGGAACCAAAGTGGGCATTTGTAAAAAGGACAATTTTATATCTGAAAATAAAACAAATTCTGAAGACACGAACGAAGACTTAGAGAAAGAGAATTTCTTCATTTGAAGGCTTAACATCCTCTTAGCTAAACTTATGGCTGAGTAGAAGCCTTGACTTTAAGGTACACAGCCATGTTTTATTCACTTAAGATTTGTATTTATGTACATGTGTGTGCATCCTGCTTGTCTGTCTGTGTATCATGTCTGAAGTGCCTGTGGTGGCCAGAGGAGAGAACACCAGATCCCTGGGAAGCAGAGCTACAAGGGATGAAGAGCCTCTTGACCTGGGGACTGGGAACCACCCCTGCCTCTGTAACAAATCCTCTCAATCACTGAGCCACATCTCTACCCCCATAGTCGTATTTTAATTATGGAAAAACATCCCAAGTTATTCCTAGTAGATGGATGCTCATTTCAGAAAGAGAAAGCAAGCAGATATATAAGTCAGGCACAAAGACATCTGTCTGTAATGCTAGCACTTAGGAGGGGGTTCAGGTTTTAGGCCAGCCTGGGCTGCAGAGTGAGATTTTTACCTTAAAACAGACAAACACATACACACACACACACACACACACACACACACACACACACACACACACACACACACACTTGTAAAATCACTGTTACAGCATTTTACTGTCAATAATATTACTTTGCCATAGATACTACAACATTTAAAAGTTTTAGACTTATTTTTATCTTATGTGTACGAGTGCTTCTTTGATTCTGTGTATGCGCATGGCTGGTGTTTGCTGAATGCCTTAGAACTGGGGTCACAAATGGTTGTGAGCTCCCATGTGCTGCTGGGAACTGAACCCGAGTCCTATCCAAGAAGCTCCAGAGCCATCTCTCTAGCCCCACTACAACACAGTTTTACATGTTAAGTTAAAATATGTATGTATTACATGGGTTACAAGTCAAGGGTTTGGTTTAGTTCTGTTTCTGCTTTGCATTAACCTGTTACAAAGTTCAAAACCATAAGCAAGGATCACAGTAAGTACCAGATGGAGAATGGCTAGGGAAGAGTGACACTCTGCCTAAAGAGATCACCAATGAAAATCAGTCCTCTGGACACATTCTCAGTGGAGTAAGAATGAGGAAGCCACGAGACGCATGGTAAACTTACACCATGCGGTGTCTCGGAATGTTAACTGGAGGAGCAAAGACAATTTCTGAGGAGGATGCTATGTCAGCATTTCAGAAGACAACGGAAGAAAGTCTAAACATACAGAAGTGGTCAAGCTGAATAACAAAATGGTTTGTCTAAGTCCAAATTCTTGATAAGCACAGATAAAGAAATAATACGCCTGACACTTGAGTCTTAAAGTTGGCCAACGCTTTCTAAAACTAACTTTTCTTAACTCATAAAGGTAAAAAGAGATTCTATTTGCAAAAAGAGAATAAGCATCATGTTCTGTTTTTCTTTCCAAATTAAACTTACATCATTACGTATAATTTCCCTGGAATCTGCCAGCAAGTCCATTAATTTTGAAACACCTAGAACATAGAACCATGAGAAAATTACATGCAGACCAACAACACGAATAGCGGTTTACAATTTACTAAGTCGCTACTTCAGTCCCTTCCAGGCAGTGGCCCCTACTTTGTATGTGAAGTTACTCAGGAGGAACTGCTTACCCATGGGGCTGACTAGGATGATTTGCTGCACTGGAGGCCCTAGCTGTTTTAAAAGAGAAGTCAGAAGTCTCACACCAGGCCATCGGACGTGGAAATCAAACTCCTGCAATGGAAGAATTTCAACTGTTTAGCAACTCTCATTGCTATTTAAGGAAAACAATGTTTTCAACTAATAGTGCAATAAGAAACTACAACAGGAAAACAGAATTTCAGGGAACTTTAAAAATGAATTTTAAGAAATAAAAAGTTAATGTTAATTGGTTAAACTTACTAAAATGTTAATGATAACAAAATTATACTTTGTAAAACTAGAAATAAGATACATGTTATTTTAATAGATCACATATTTCCTCTATCAAGTCGCTCACATGCATTCAAAAGCATGGTACACAGCAGACTTCACTCACTACCGCCTTTCAAGTGTGCACATATTACTTCTTCAGAACACCCACAGGCAACGAAAGCATCTCATTGTATGACGAAATGTCAGGATTCCCTATTTACCTCCAACAAAGATAACAGGAGAGTGACATTTTCTGGCTGCTTAATGAAAATTTCTGTAAATTGGCTTCCCAAATCCTCACTCTGTCTTGTAGAATTTTCTTCTGTAATATTCAAAGAACAAAGTACTTCAACATGATGCTATGTTAAAGTATCCTTTCACTGACGAGCTAAACAGAAATGGTCATTTTCCTGGAATATAAACAAGTCAACAGCATGGCTGGTATCAGTAATGCAATTAAGATTGAAAACTATATTTGTAGCCTCACTTTCAGGGGGCAGTTAGACATCACATTTCCTCAAAGACTCAGGTTCAACTTTTATCAGGATAAGGCAAGTGTTTATGGTACAAATGTTCTGTCTTGATTGTGGTAGTGGTTACACAATTTTTTTTCCAGTGCTGGGGTTTGGACCCAGGGCTTGCTTTATGACAGGAAAGCATTTAACCACAGTGGCACATCCCATCAACCACTACTAGACTCTTTTGTTGAAACTTGTAAGACTATACAACATCTATGAGCAAATTTTACGTTAACTGTATCTCCAAATCAGTATACCTCAAAACGGCAGTCTGCTGATCTGTGCTTGTCAGTACAGTTTGATTATGAAATAGTCATTCACCTTCCGACCAACCAGTATTGTTTTTATATAGAACCTAGACAAGTATTTGGCAGTAAAAGCAGAATTAAACACTGAATTTCTTGACAGTGTTATGTACTAAAATGATCTAAATTTTATAGGCCTAAGTGGCAGGGTGCCTGTAGGCCCTGCACTCACGTGGCTAAGGCAAGATGATGGCTTTGAGTTTGTAACTGTAACTGAACGAAAGTAGAGCAAAACTAGTACTAGGAGTGGGGTGCTGAAATAAAGCTAACTGTGTGTCTCTATGCCTTGGACTGCTTTGTTAGAGGACTGTGCAGGACTTTGGAACTCTGGGTTAGAAAAGTCATCCAACACTCAACAAGGTATTCATCCTTGTGGACTCCTGAAAGAAGCACAGACAATGGAGGCCTGGCTTGTGGGGTTTCAGAGAGGGGCAAAGACTATTAAGGCAGTGTGTGATATTTTGGATTAAGAATCTATGTGGGGGGGTTGGGGATTTAGCTCAGCGGTAGAGCGCTTGCCTAGCAAGCACAAGGCCCTGGGTTTGGTCCCCAGCTCCGAAAAAAAAAAGGGGGGGGGGGGCTGGAGAGATGGCTCAGCGGTTAAGAGCACAGACTGCTCTTCCAGAGGACCTGAGTTCAATTCCCAGCAACCACATGGTGGCTCACAACCATCTGTAATGGGATCCAATACCCTCTTCTGGTGTGTCTGAAGACAGCTACAGTATACTCATACTATATATATATATATATGGGGCAAGAGATGCCAGCTTATAGTTAAGCCACTTGTTGCTTTTGTATAGCACCTGGGTTTGGTTCCCAGCACCCAGATGGTGGCTCACAACTGTCTATAACTCCAGATCCCATGTTCGAGGGATCCAATGTCCTCTCTCACCTGCATGAACAGCAGGCAAATGCATGGTGGGCATACAACCGTGCAGGCAAAACATTCATTCACATAAATAAAAATACTCCCCACAAGAAAAAGGAACCTGTGTGTGCCAGTCAGTTGGGCCTGAAGAATTAGCTACGATTAACCAGAAGTCAGGACCATCATGGCTCACTGGGGCAATGGGATGCTAGCTGGCTAGAGCTGAAAAGTCAGCTGCAATTGGTAAGAGATCTGCTTCACAAGGAGAAGTCTCTGGGCTTCACTGGGACAACAGTAAAGTATCTCCCCGGGGCTAGTACACAGAGCCTGTGGTCCAAGGGGGCCCAGCCCGTATCTCAAGCTGACACCAGAACTCAGCAAGGTGTAAGAGAGCCTTCATGGTACTGGCTTTGAAGGATCAAGGGGTAAAAGATGGAAGTGGGGTGGAGGGCGTCACAGAGAGCAGCTGAGACCTGGCACTGCATGGCAGGGTGGGATTCCTGAAGAGAGGTCAAGAGAAAAGGTGTAGCCTCAGTTACAGGGAGCTCGGCCCACTGTGTTTGGCACTATCTCGAGCAGGCATCCTGGGCTGTACTTACGGCTAAGCCTGAGCCTGTGAGTGAACCCATAAGGCATAATCCTTCATGATATCTGCTTCAACTTCCTACCCTGACTTCCTTCAACAACAGACTGTGAGTTGGAAGTGAAAGCCAAATAAATAAACCCTTTTATCCCTCAAGTTGTTTTTGATCATGGTGTTTATTACAGTAGCAGAGTAAAACATACATAAACCCTAAATTATTAAAAAGTTGAGTTGGGGATTTAGCTCAGTGGTAGAGCACTTGCCTAGCAAGCGCAAGGCCCTGGGTTTGGTCCCCAGCTCCGAAAAAAAGAAAAGGGAAAAAAAAAAAAAAGTTGATAGAAATGGACCTAATCAAATTTTAGTAGTCCTGAACTAGAAGCAACTCGATGCTCACCCACTAAGAGAAAGGATTGAACGTATTGCATATTGGGGCTGCAGAGATGGCTCAATGGTTAAGAACACTAGCTCATGGATTCAATTCCAAGCATGCACATGTTGGCTCCTAAGTGTCTGAACTCTAGTTCCAGGGCATCCTATGCCCTTTTCTGGCTTCTGCAAACACCAGGCACAGGTGATATATAGACACACATGCAGGCAAAACACCTATACACATAGAAAACAGCAGAGTAAACTAGTCAAAGAAAGGAGGGAAAAGGTTCTAACTTGATGGATTCACTGTATAATGTCTTTTGTTAATTTAGAAATACTTATTTACCTTTTAAATTACATGTATGAATGTTTTGCCTGCATGTGTGCGTATGTGTACCTTGAAACTAGAGTAATGGATGGTTGTAAACAGCCATGTGAGTACTAGGAACCAAATCTGGGTCGTCCACAAAAATAGCAAATGCTCCTAACCCCTGCTCTAGACCCTAATTTTTTTTAATGTTGAAATATTTTTATGTAGTTAATTACAAATAACTTATTTATAGTTTTAGCCTTGGTAGCTTTTTCAAAATACAGTTCAGAGAGGCAAGGTAAGAGCATCTGGAGAAGCGAGAGCCTGGAGACTGGTGTGTCTGACAAAAGCTGGGCAGCTTCTCACCACTTACTATCCCGGCGGGGTCTGTAGGGCCTCCAGTTACCTACTTTAGACTTTTTATCATACAAGACCGGTCTTAGAACTCCTGTGCACACTCAGGGATGCAGGCCAAATAAAAGGGAAGGGTTAATGTAATACTTGCACCAAAAATAAGAGAATAACCTATCAAGAAACAGTTTAGGGGCTGGAGAGATGGCTCAGCGGTTAAGAGCACTGACTGTTCTTCCAGAGGTCCTGAGTTCAATTCCCAGCAACCACATGGTGGCTCACAGCCATCTGTGATGGGATCTGATGCCCTCTTCTGGTGTGTGTGAAGACAGCTACAGTGTACTCATAAATAAAGTAAATAAATCTTTTTAAAAAAGAAACAGTTTATATCCTTGATTTATTCTGTTACCTATAGCATACAAAATACTGTAGCTTATTATTAATTGGCTCTACATTTTGAATTGAGCTAATGTGATATAATCTGATCTAAGACTTCTGTCCTAGCTAGGGTTTCATAGAGATAAATCACTATGACCAATGTAACTGAGAAGGAAGGGATTTATTTCAGCTTAAAACTGTAGTCATAACATAAACATAGCCAAAGCAGGAACTCAAGGCAAGAACCTGGAAGCTGGAGCTGAAGCAGAGTCCGTGAGGGAACACTGTTTCCTGGCCCGCTCAACCTACTTTCTTATACACCCAGGTTCGCCTACCCAGGGACCGTAAGCCTACAACGGCTGGGCCCTCCCATACCAATCACTCACATTCTTGTCCTCAGGCCAATTTATGGAGCCATTTTCTCAATCAAGTTCATTCTTCCTAACTGTGTCTAGGATTGCATCAACTTGACAAAACCAACCAAGGCAATCATCAATCTTAAAAAGTCGTCGCCTAGGGCAGTGCTTCCAAATTTTAATGGCTTATTTATTTTTATTTTATGTGCATAGGTATTTCCTCTGCATGTATCTGTGAGCGACACATGTATGCAGTGCCTGCAGAGGCCAAAAGAAGATCTGAGATCCCCTGGGACTAGAGTTACAGAACGCCGTGAGCCACCTTTGGGGCTGAGAGCGAGCCTGCGGAGCCCTGGAGGAGCAGCCAGTGTTCTTAAGCACCGAGCCATCTCTCCAGCCCAGCCCTTCTGTGCTTTTATGCAGTGCCTTCCAACTCGCTAAGTAACAGCACACACAGCTTTTGGTGGTGTAGTAAGGAAAGACTGTTAAAACTATTAAATCAATCATATTTAAAGTTTTAAATCAAAACTACACCCAAAGGAAATAATTATCTAGCTGGGCATGGTGGTGCCTGAGGGGCAGAGGCAGAGGCAGGCATATCTGGGAGTTCTAGGCCAGCTAGGTCGACATAGTTAAGTTCCAGGACAGCCAGGGCTATGTAGAAAGACGCTGCCTCAGCAAAGCAAAGCAGAGCACAGCAAAGCAGAGCAAAGTAAGTTATACTTGTAGGCAAGAGCATGAGACAGGCTATCTTGTTGATCTGGTCCACTTACATCATGCTGAGTGTACCTCTTTAATCTTAGTTTATATATTATGTGCAACTTTCTCTAACCTGTAAAACTGAATGATCCCTAATGTAAGTGGGGAAAAGTGATCTACTGTTATAGCGAAGATAACCCTAAAACAGAAGAGTAAAAGCAAAGCCTAATCCTAAGGACTTTGTGGGGTACATGTGTGTGTGTAAATTTATATATGAATGCACATATATATATATATATATATGATACACTTATCCCATATATAATAAATACACATATATACCCTTCTACTTTCCAGATCTATTTATAGAACTAGCTTCTAACTAAATACATACAAATACATTTGTTCTTAAAATATATTTATAGATATATGTTTTCCAGAGGTATAAACTGTTTAAACACACTATAGGACCTTTTGATGAATTCTGTATCAAGTTCATAATCTAGAGAACAAAACTGCTGTATAAAAAGGGCAGTCTACAGCAGATCATGGAGGCACATGATTGCAGTCTCAGCAATCAAAAGGCAGAGACAGGAGAATGACTGCAAGTTCTAGGCCAGGCTGATCTACAAGTTCCAGGCCAGCATTACAGGACCCTATCTCAACCCACCCCACCCGCCCCAAAAAAAGAGAAGAGGAGCTAAGAAAAGTACACAGTGAGTTACCAAGTAATCTTTACAACTGTGACTCACCAGCTAAGCAGCCATGCCTATTTTAATGATTATCTGAATTTTCTATCAACCAGTTATGTAAAGATATAATTCATAAGTTCTATGAAAACTTAGAAACTTTAAGTTTTCTTAGAAAACTTAGAAAAACTTAGAAACTTAGAAAACTAGAAAGTAAAATTGGCCACGATTTACTCAATTGGAAAAATCTATGGGGCATGAAAAGCAAGGAAGTGCAGCGAGAGAGGACACTGTTCTTCTGCTAACTGGGTCACAGCATGAGTGACACTGCCCAGCCTTTGGTGTTTAATCTGAGGAAAGAGACGCAACACCTACCTCAACGGTGCATGAGGTTAGGTAAGATAATGGGCATGAGAGGACTCTGCGCGCTTTAAGGCTCTACACAAATATGAGAGAACAATAACAGAAACGACAGTTCCTGCTCTGTAACATCCCAAAGAAACAGCCGACAAACGTCAGGGCTGTGCGAGGCTGTTCTGATCCCAAGCAAGGGGCTCAAATGCCAAGAAAAGTAGTAAGTTAGTTCTCTGTTAGTTTCGGCAACTGTTATTTTAAATCTACTTTAGATAATAATGGTTCATTCATTCTAAAAAGCATTTAAAAATATTAGTTAAACAAAAGTAAAGAAAATTGATTATTTTAATTATGAAGAAAAGAAATACTGTTAAAAGTTACTAGAAGCCAAACAGATCACCAGAGGATAAATATCAGTGAATTCCAGAAATTAGTGTAAAGGTCAGTAACTGAGGCACAGCTGTGCACACGGCACTTTAAAGGGACAACATCAATATACATTTATTCTCTGAACTGAGTAATTTCTAGCTCACTTATAAGTAGATATGTATGCATATATATGTACATATATGCAAATATTACTTATAAATAATGTTTTCCAGGAATTATATACAAAACAAATTTGAATAAATGGAACTACGAGAAGAAATTAGATTTTATTAAAAGAAACACTAAAATAGCTTCATGGTATGGATAACAGATTATTAAATATTGCTTTTTAATTCTGATTCTGACACAACAAAACCAATGTCAGACTTTTTAGCAGTCAGAAGAAACAGCATTTGACAGTGTCCTTTTATATTACCAGGTTTTATGTCTAAAGCATCATGCATATGAAAATGCAAACTTTTACCTTCAACATCATCTGAAAAGGTAGACAAAAATAAATAAATAGAAAGTAGGTGACAGAGCAATGGATATCTGTGTGAGCACAGGAGCCGGCCAAGCAAGCAGCATAGCTCAGAAAACGAGATTCTGTCACTGCGTCAGACAGGTGAGGCTCGTCCAGCACACACAGCTGTATATTAGATACATATGCTATGTATTCAAGATTATCAAACAGATTTATCACCAAAGGGTTATAAAACATTCCTAAGGTAAAGAACTCTAGTTTTTAGATCACTGCCTCGTGATGAAGCATTTAAGGAGAAGATACTGATAATACAACTCAAGGACACATTTTCTTATTATCTAGTTTTTAAAAAATTTATTCACTTAACTCAAGTTTCAGAAGCAAAAGGCCCTAGAAAAACTATTCTGCTACCATTTATTCTGATTCAAAAGCTGCTTTCCTATGTTATCAATAAACCTTTTGAATGATGAATTAAAAATACAGAGCAGAGAGGCAGGCTGCCTATAATCCTAGTGCCCAGGAAGACAAAGGATAAAGACTGGGCTGCAAGGCCAGCCTGGGCTATGTGGTGCGTAATGCTTGAAGTACTCTGAGGAACCCTGTCTCAAATGTACAAGTAAATAAGACATGTGGCTTGGCATGGTTTGGCATGCCTTTATTCCCAGCACTTGGGAGGCAGAAGCAGGTAGACCTGAGTTTGAAGTCAACCTGGTCTACAGAACAAATTCCAGAACAGCTAGGGCAACATAGAGAAACCCTAGCTCAAACACAACAAAAAGGTGTATTGTTTTAATTTTCTTATCTGAAAACCAGCCACGGGAAGTAAATATCTTTCTCTTCAAGAATACTTAGTCTTATGTATATATTTAAGTGGCTACATGTTCAACTTCTTTTTCCAAGGATAATAAATTATGTTTACTAAATATATTTACCCCTTAGAAATTAATAAACTGAGATATCACAGAGACATAAAACCTTAAGGAAAAGTATATTTGATTCTATGGACCATGACTATTCAACACTTCATTTCAAACACTCACACTCCCCACCAGTACTCTGTGGGGTTAGCATGCACATGCTTTCTGCCTAACTGTTATACAGTATGTGCAAGGTCAATACTCACTCACTATTTCTGTTCTGTTGTATTTTGATATAAATTAGAATTATAAACCACAAGAATAATAAGTTGCTCTTTTCTGGGAAGTAATGAAGTCCCACTATTGTCTCACTGTGGGTGGCAGCTGGGATACCCTCAAGGGTACGGTGCAATGTTACTCACTGCGCATCTTTTTACAGGATGGACAACTAAGGCACAGACAGTCAATCAAGCCTTTGGTCAAGTGACAAGCAAAGGGCAAGCTGCCTCACCTAAGTACCCAAGCACGTTGACTAGAAAGGGAAAGGAGGACATACCAAAGAGAGCAGACATCAAAGACATCTATACTATTTCATAGTGAGAACAGAAAATAAAAAACTCCCTACAACCTACAAATTGTTACTCTTTATATATTAACAAGGTCTTACCCCCCAGCCCCCAAGGCTTAAGTATTAGGAGAAACACCACTAACTACTGCGCTGGCATAAGGGTAATAACACATACAAAGACCAGCCAACCAGAGAGGATTATTTAACTCCACACTGGCTAATACCTACACTGCCTACTTACAGCCCAAAGAAGGAGAGACTTAAGGAGGCCTTCTTCCGGGTGTGACAGGGCACTCCTTTAACCACAGCACTCAGCAGGCAGAGACTGGCTGATCTCTACAAAGCCAGCCTTGTCTACAAAGTGACTTCTAGGACAGGTAGAGCTACTAACAAAAAAAAACAAAAAAACAAAAAACAAAACAAAACAAAAAACAAAAAAAAAAAAAAGAAAGAAAGAAAAAAGGGAGAGAGACAAACAGAGACTGACAGAGGAACTGGGGTTGGTGAGTGAGAGTGAAGGAGAATCTACTAAAACACACTTCATTTGAAAATATCAGAATATCTAATACCTTGTAAGTTCACTAAAAACTAAAAATGTAAGGCGAGGCACGTTGGTGTGTGTCTATAGAGGGAGGAGACTGAGCTTAGACTAGTCCAAGCTGCGCCGTGAGCCCCTGACTTAAGGACAGAAACCTCACTCCCATTCGTCATAATGGTCCGGACCACACACTGAGCAACTGTCCTAGAGACACCATTCAGTATGAAAGTGACATCTTTACTGTGTTGATTCAGAGAACAACTTAGGAAAACACCACACAATGAAAAGTTTATGAAATAAACTCAACTTCAAAGCAAAATTGGTATAACCTAGTTAATTTATATAGAGAGATACAGTAAAATAACTGGAAACTTACCTACTTCTTCCTCTTCATCATTGGATATTATATTATAGAGTGTGTCCAAAGCATACGCTATTATTTCAGAATCCGAACTGGAAAAAAAAATTATTACACTTATACACTACTGGCTGGACTTTAATGTTATGCACATTTTTAGGCGGATTTTTTTAAGACCAATAAAGTATTCATTTTTTTCCCTAGAAACTTAATCTATGAAAGTATTAGTAAAGCCAGGAAGCTCACACTGTACTCTCTGTGCTTGGTAGCCAGAAGGAGGGCAGCTGGCTGCAAGCTCCAGACTAGCCTGGACTACAGAGTGAGTTCCAGACCAGGCCTGGCTACAGGGTGAGATCTTTATCCTCCTCCTCCTCCTCTTCTTCTTCTCCTCTTCCTCTTTTTTTCTTTTTAAAGATTTATTTATTATATATAAGTACACTGTAGCCGTCTTCAGACACACCAGAAGAGGGCATCAGATCCCATTTCCGATGGTTGTGAGCCACCATGTGGTTGCTGGGAATTGAACTCAGGACGTCTGGAAGAGCAATCAGTGCTCTTAACTGCTGAGCCATCTCTCCAGCCCCCTCTCCCACTTCCTCATCCTAATCATCATCATTCTAATAATAATGATAATAAATTAATTTAAAATATGAGTCTATGTAAAGATTTATTTAGAATTATAAAAATTGAGATTCCACTTGACTGTCTAATTAAAATATAGCATACATAAGACAGCAATAAAAATGTATCTTAAGAGAAAATACAATAGCATCATAATTAATAAAGTATCAAGCAGAAAAAACCAAGGGGCTGAAGAGATGACTTAGCAGTTAAAGTCACTGGCTGTTTTTCAATTCCCAGTACCCATATGGTAGTTCTCCATTGTCTGTAATTCCAGTCCCAGGGGATCTGATGCTCTTCTGACGTCCATGGGTACCATGCGTGCCCATGGTGCACAGATACATGCAGGCAAAACACCCATATTCATAAACAATAAAATAAAAAGTTTAAAAATAAGGCAGATTGGGGTTGGGGATTTAGCTCAGTGGTAGAGCGCTTGCCTAGGAAGCGCAAGGCCCTGGGCTCGGTCCCCAGCTCCGAAAAAAAGAAAAAAGAAAACAAAAAAATAAGGCAGATTAATTCGATGTAGTAAAACTTATGTATGTAAATATATGTTTATGTGTGCATGCATGTTAAAACATGATATATTTATAAAAATAAGCCAAACTTTAAAGCTAGCAAACAGGAGAGTCAGTAATTTTATGTTCGTGTACGTTCATATGTATATAAAATGTACAAATCTGTAGATAGTCTACCTTTTCTATACTTCATTTTCTCAAGAAATTCTGTGGTAAATAGTAAATACATACAATTTATATAATCAAGAACACAAGATCTTGTACTTGCTGCCAGATTTCAAAATCTGTTAGATTGTTCCCTCTCATGGAGGATGACAGAGCATCCAGAGAAACAAGAATGTCACGATGGTTTCAGAGAGTCAGCACACAGTAAGGACAACGGGAACAGATGACAACCCCAAGGGCTGTCAGAGCGTGGGGAGACTGAGCCAAGTGGGCTTTTACACAAATTATTCACAGCTTTGCTTCTGGAAAATTTGAAACAGGTCTTTAAGGGATGATTGAGAAACCCAAACTATCAGAGACCTTCTTTAACACGATCAAGACACCCGCAAGAAATCATCCAGACAGCATGTGTGAGGCCCTGCGGTTAATCCTCAGGGTTCCAACAAGACAGAAAGGTCCCGTAACTAACACCAGCGAAGGGAAAATGCTCTCCCTCTCAGGTAAGAAAGGCAAGAGCAGTACCCCTTGTACCTTCACCCAACACTGAGCTAGAAGCTAGTTACAAAAATATATAGGTAAACTGGTGCTGAGGAGATGGCTCAGTGGGAAGGAACACTTCCTACGTAAGCACAGGACTGGAATCTGAATCGCTAGCACTCACGTCCAACAGCTGCATGGAATCATTTCAGTCCATACAGTAGGAAACAGAGGGGTCAAGGACACCATGAGAACATGGTTCACAGAGTCAAATCAACTAAGCAGGGCTCATAAAGATTGAAGCAACAAACAAGGACCCTGTATAGGTCTGAGGTAGGTCCTGAGCATAGTCCTTAAAGGTGTGTAGCTGGGTGTTCTTGTGGGACTCCTGACAGTGGGGAGTTGGGGGATCTCAGTCATTTCTGCCTGCAGTTGGGACCCCTTTCTTCCTATTGGGTCACTGTGTCCATCCTTGACAAGAGGGTTTGTGTCTAGTCTTACTGTATCTTGTTACACCACATTCAGCTGATGTCCCTAAGAGGTAAAAGAGCATTTTGGACACTGAATTCATTAAGAAACTCCTAGAGTTGGTGAGCAAATTAAGCACAGACTACAAATTCAGCTTACAAAATCAAATGGTTAGGAAGTAAGAAAACAAATGTTTGGAACAGAATTTCCTTAAAAGGTCTAAGATTTGTACTTGAAAAGTTCAAAAAGGCCAGGTGGTGGTGGCACAGTAGGGAGGCAGGCAGGCAGATCTCCCAGGTTGAGGTCAACCTGGTCTACACAGTGAGTTCTAGGGCTACAGAGAGAAACCATGTCTCAAAAATCAAAATGAAACAAAACAAAAAAACCAACAAACTAAAAACAAACAAACAAAAAAAAAACAAA
The DNA here is from genome assembly GCF_021556685.1 of Rattus norvegicus. Classification (NCBI taxonomy): domain Eukaryota; kingdom Metazoa; phylum Chordata; class Mammalia; order Rodentia; family Muridae; genus Rattus; species Rattus norvegicus. The sequence continues at coordinate 15,937,131 of NC_141547.1, forward strand.
GGAAGGAAGAAGAGAAGAGAAGAGGAGAGAGAGAAGAGAGAAGAGAAGAGAGAGAAGAGAAGAGGAGAGAGAAGAGAGAGAAGAGAAGAGAAGAGAAGAGAGAGAAGAGAAGAGAAGAGAGAGAAGAGAAGAGAAGAGAGGGAAGAGAAGAGAGAAGAGAAGAGAGGGAAGAGAAGAGAAGAGAGAGAAGAGAAGAGAAGAGAAGAAAAGAGAAGAGAGAGAAGAGAAGAGGAGAGAGAAGAGAAGAGAAGAGAGAGAAGAGAAGAGAGAAGAGAAGAGAAGAGAGAGAAGAGAAGAGAAGAGAAGAGAAGAGAGAGAAGAGAAGAGAGAGAAGAGAAGAGAAGAGAGAGAAGAGAAGAGAGAAGAGAAGAGAGAGAAGAGAAGAGAGAGAAGAGAGAGAAGAGAAGAGAGAGAAGAGAAGAGAGAGAAGAGAAGAGAGAGAAGAGAAGAGAAGAGAAGAGAGAGAAGAGAAGAGGAGAGAGAGAAGAGAAGAGAGAGAAGAGAAGAGAGAGAAGAGAAAAGAAGAGAGAGAAGAGGAGAGAGAGAAGAGAAGAGGAGAGAGAGAAGAGAGAGAAGAGAAGAGAAGAGAGAGAAGAGAAGAGAAGAGGACAGAGAGAAGAGAAGAGAAGAGGAGAGAGAGAAGAGAGAGAAGAGAGAGAAGAGAAGAGAAGAGAAGAGAAGAGAGAGAAGAGAAGAGAAGAGAGAGAAGAGAGAGAAGAGAAGAGAAGGGCTGGAGAGATGGCTCAGCAGTTAAGAGCACTGACTGCTCTTCCAGAGGTCCTGAGTTCAATTCTCAGCCCAACACATGGTGGCTCACAACCATCTGTAATGGGATCTGATGCCCTCGACAGCAATGATGTGCTCAAATACATAAAATAAATAAAATCTTTAAAAGGAAAAAAGAAAAGAAAAGAGAGGGAGAAAGGAAGGAAAATACAAAATAATGCCAGGCATGTATAATTACAATACTAGCTGTTGGTATTCTGTCTAAGCTCCACCCCCACAGTTGCCTGGCAACAGCCAAGTATGCCTGACTATAAAGGGGGCTGCTTGCACACCACCACTCCCCATTCTCCTCTTGCGCTCTCTTGCTCTTTGCTCTTCTCTTCCCCTTTGTCCCGGTCCCTTCTCTCCCCATTCCCCTCCCTTTTCCCTCCATGTGCTCATGGCCAGCCTCTATTCTTCTATTCTCTTCTTCTCATTAAACCTCTCCATGTGGAATCATGTTGCTTTGGTGTGTTCTGTCTGTTGAGATTTAAACCCCAACACTAGCCTGTCATTCTTCAGGCCTTCCAGAGTACGTTTCACGTTATAATTTAGGGCATCCTCTCTCACTTCCCTGTCCTGGTTTTAAGGTCCCAGGTAGTGACACTGGGTCTACCTAAACAATCTGTGTGATTTCCTCTTGTCCCTTAGCATAATTATATCGGCAAAGTTCCTTCTGCTGTGTAAGGTGACTTTCCCAAGTGTGGCTGATAAGGAATGCAGGTATCTGGTGGGATATTACTCTACCTACTGTAAATTACACACAGTAGCTGGCTTTGAGAAAGTAGTCAATGCACGCTCCTACTGGGAAGAAGAAAGGACAACCACTCACTGAGGAGTTGCTGGACTATACTCAAAGTGGCTATGAAATAAGTGGAAAGTGGTGCCTACATCTTTAAAAAGCGTATAGTCTTTGCCATAAGAAATCTGAATGTGGGGGTCTGGAGAGATGGCTCAGCGGTTAAGAGCACTGGCTGCTCTTCCAGAGGTTCTGAATTCAATTCCCAGTAACCACATGGTGGCTCACAACCATCTGTAATGGGATCTGATGCCCTCTTCTGGTGCTGTCTGTAGACAGCCACAGTGTACTCATATACATCAAAAAAGTAATTCTTTAAAAAAAAAGAAATCTGAATTTGGCATGCAGCATATGCCTATAAGTCTAGCACTTAGGAGGTAGAGGCAGGTAGATCTCTGAGTTTGCGGCCAGCCTGGTCTATAGACAGGACAGTCTATAGTTCCAGGACAGCCATGGCTACACAGAGAAATAACAAACACACACACACACACACACACACACACACACACACACACACACACACACACACACACAAGAAGTATGATGGAGGGCTGGAGAGATGGCTCAGGGGTTAAGAGCACTGACTGCTCTTCCAGAAGTCCTGAGTTCAAACCCCAGCAACCACATGGTGGCTCACAACCATCTGTAATGGGATCTGATGCCTTCTTCTGATGTGTCTGAAGATAGCTATAATGTACTCATATAGATAAAATAAAATAAATCTTAAAAAAAAAGAAGTCTGATGGATATTATACTACAATGAACTGGTGAAAACACATACTAGTCAAATTACAGAGAGATCAAAAGAAAAAAAATACAGTTTAAAGGTAGCTTTCAGATAAAAGCTCTCTGATACAGCTCTCAGAGGGGGGACCTAATGAGCCACCCTTTAAATCGACACAACTTGCTTATTCATTTCTGATGACTGCAATTAAGAGTGTACTTGTAGGGTTGAGGATTTAGCTCAGTGGTAGAGCCTAGGAAGCGAAAGGCCCTGGGTTCGGTCCCCAGCTCCGAAAAAAAAAAGAGAAAAAAGAAAAAAAAAAAAAAAAAAAAAAAAAAAAGAGTGTACTTGCTTGGTCCTTGCTCCTTCAAATCACAGGTTCCAAGTGATCCTAGAACTGCCATATATCATGAGGGTGCTCAAACAGGCTTAAAGACAGCAAGAGGCTGAGAGGCCTCTTACTAGCACATATGACTGAGTCATCTTGCAGTCAGACCCTCCAGCACTAGTCAAGCTTTTAGCTGACTCAAGCCTCTGGGCCTCCTGACCCAAGCCACTCAGTCAAGAGCAGGAGGACTAGAGATCAGTTGAGCTCCTGCTCTCTGCCTGTTTCTTTTTTTTTTTTTTTTTTTGGTTCTTTTTTTCGGAGCTGGGGACCGAACCCAGGGCCTTGCGCTTCCTAGGTAAGCGCTCTACCACTGAGCTAAATCCCCAGCCCTGCCTGTTTCTTTCTTGCAGCAAGAGGCCATGTTGAGCTGTTCTCTGGGTACCAGGCCCTTACGCTTGTACAGAAATACTTGTCTTCCCACCCCAATTCTGAATTTAAGGTTTATATGGGATCTCAGTGGAGAAGAAATGTGTGACAAGCAGCTAAAGTCTGACATATTTATCAGAGGCAATCTAACAATTATCTATGCACAGGTGATTAAAGCAGAAAATACAGATAAAATCTAAAAAGAAAGACTGAGTTAAAAACAGGCTGAGTTCCCTCTCTCTAAAGCCACACCAGATTTAACATCAGACTCTTTGTGCATTTGGTATCCTAAGAGGAAAAGTCTATTTACCTACGTACTGTAACTTATTTTGTAAATAAGTATCAATACATACATATATCCAGTACAAATCAAAATCTTAATTTCAATTAAGTTACATCATCACATTTTTTTCCTAAGACAGGGTCACATGTAGCCCAGACTGGCCTAGAACTTGCTAGAAAGGCAAAGATGATCTTAGCCAGGGGGTAGAGGAAAGCACATCTCTGTGAGTTTAAGGCCAGCCTTGCCTACAGAGCAAGTTCTAGGACAGCCAAGCTACATAAAGAAAGCCTGCCTCAAAAACAGACAGATGGACAAATAAACACCACAGAGGACCTTAAATGCTGACCTTAAGTCCTCTTAAGTGCTTTGAGTACATGTGTGCACTACCACATCTGGATCTTTTACTCCACTTTATGTCTAAACTAACACTCAGCGAACTGGTTTGTATCCAGAAAGGAACAACTAAGAATAAAAAGTGTTGTGTAGACTTAATGTCACTATCTTCTGGATGGTCGTGGTTACTCTAGAACAAATTAAAATTCCACAAAAAGTTGGAAAGAGAAGTCAACACATGAAACTTACCGATCTGTCTGTAAGACGTGGATAAGATGCTCCATGGCTTGGATTCCCACTTCCAAGCGGTATTTCTGCGCAGAAAACAAAAAGTGTTTTCACAGAAACTAAGGGCTGAAACACAACCACAAAACAAAACACAACCACAAAACAAAACAAAACAGTAACTTGGTTGGAGATGGCTCAGTGGTTACGGGTTAAGAGGTTAAGGATTTGGATCCCTGCACCCACAAGGCAGCTCACAACTGTCTGTAACTCCATGCCCTCTTCTGGGCTCTGCAAGCACAATGCATGCAAGTGGTGCGGACAGACATACAGACAAATCACCCACACACATAAAGTAAGAAATGTTTTCAGAGAAGCAGTGCTTTAGTGTTGCAAACCTTAGACAGTGACTTAAGGGCACGGACAGCATTTCTTCGGTCGTCCAGTAAAGTAGATGAAGCTACGCGGTCACAGAGCTTCTGAATCTGTCAATGAAAGGTAAAACAGCATTACAAGAAAAAAAAAAAAAAAAAGAAACAATCATGCTTTGCACTCCCAAATTTTACCATTTAATTTTGAAGAAAAATCAGCAAATGGGATGTTGAAGAAGTGATTTTTTGGGCTGGAGAGATGGCTCAGTAGTTAAGAGCACTGGCTGTTCTTCCAGAGGTCCTGAGTTCAATTCCCAGCACCCACATGGTGGCTCATGATCATCTGTAATTGGATTTGTTGCCCTTTTCTGGCATGTCTGAAACAGTGACACTGTACTCACACATAAAACAAATAGGTAAATCTTTCTAAAAGTGGTTTTTCTATTTATATAGGTAGTATTACTGAATTAGAGAGATCTTTTTACCCCATTAAAGACTTGAGAGGTGAGAAGGGCAAATGAGACGCCAACTCAGTAAGGCAAAGCAGCTGAGTTGGAGGAGTCACTGGCGGGGAGGGCAGAGGTCAGTACCTGTGCCTGCCAGTGTATTTCAGCTGGGAAGTCAGGCAGGCAGGCAGGCTCTGGTCCAACCTAACTGTGCTACCTTCACAGCACACTATGCACTGGGCTAAGGAAATTCAATATGTGTATAAAACGTTTTAAAAAGTTTCATTTTATATAATTTTTATTTTATCATGTGAGTGTTCTGCCTGCATGTGTGTCTGAGCACCACTTGCCAACCTGGTGCACAGAGATCAGAAGTGGGCATCAGATCCCCTAGAACTTGAGTTAACATGAGCCACCACATGGGTGCTGGGATCAAACTTTGGTCCTCTGGAAGAAGTGCTCTCAATTCCCAAACCACCTCTCTAGTTTCCAATTTTAAAGTTCTAAGTGTCTCAAAATCTTTAAAGATACAATATTTCTACTTTAAAACAATTGACAGGAATTAAAATTCAAATAGAACAAAATTAAACATCAGAGAACTAGATACAACAGAAAGATGTTGGGTAAATGTCCACCAATGAGAAACACCGTGACATATTTGATGGACCCATATAGCTATTCAAAAGAATTAACTAATGACATAAAGAAGAGCATCACAATAAATATAAGCAATAGGTAATTGAGCCCAAAGGAACAAGGGCATGTGTGTAAATAATTATATTCACTTTCTTTTTTTTTTTTTTTAAGATTTATTTATTTATTATATATAAGTACACTGTAGCTGTCTTCAGATACACCAGAAGAGGGCATCGGATCTCTTTACAGATGGTTGTGAGCCACCATGTGGTTGCTGGGAATTGAACTCATGACCTCTGGAAGAGCAGTCGGGTGCTCTTAACCGCTGAGCCATCTCTCCAGCCCTATATTCACTTTCTATGTGTGCACGTGTGCAGATGTACATGTCTCTGGGTAGATATAGGGGTGTGTGTGTGTGTGAGAGAGAGAGAGAGAGAGAGAGAGAGAGAGAGAGAGACAGAGACAGAGACAGACAGAGACAGAGAAAGAGAGAGAGAGAAACAGAAAGAAAGACAGAAGGGGAGGAAGAGAGAAAGAGAGGAGGGGGAGGTAGAGGGGTGGGGAGGGAGGACACAATCTGTAGCAAACTACTCGTTTCTACCTGTAGGTCTGAGGAATTGAATTCAGGTCTCCAGGCCTGGTGCAAGTGTCTTTACCAATGAAACCATTCTGCCTGCCCGCAAATGTGTATTTTAAAAATTGTACTGAAGAATTAATCCTCAATATGACAAATATGAAAAATATTGTAGAGCTACAAAAAAACAAACCCTATAACCTTCAAACAATAAAAGAATTTTCAGATGTATATTAAGAGAACACATCACTTCTGTTATTTAAGACACAGTTCAGAAAATAAAAGTGGTTAAGGTCTAGACTTGGTGAAAACATCTGACAAAGAAATAGTGTTAAAACTACTCTTTTTTGCTTAGTATTTTTATTAAAAATTGATACTAAGGCCAGGTATGGTGGCTCACGCCTTTAATCCCAGTGCTTGAGAAGCAGACTCAGGAAGAGCTCTGTGAGTTTGGTGACAGCTGATCTACACAGAATGTTCTGGCTGACCAGGGCTACACAGTGAGATCCCGTTTCAAAAAAACAAAACTATGCACTCCTTAATAAGTTACTTTGACAATTCAATAAAGGAGGTTTTGGTATGTCACTCAAATGCTTACACTGTTTATATGTGAATAGTATCACACAGAGCACTTCTCTACATTGCACATAGGCGTGGTCTCCAAGCCAGGTTATTTTCTCATTCATTCTAGCTACTCACACTTAGAAATCGCTTCTACCTTAAAATGTAACTACCATGTTCACAACAAACACAGGAGGGCATGTTCGTAACACTAGTGTTCGGGTATTTGTTCTGTTTCTGTCTCTACTTGAGACCCGAGCAAGCTCGTATTTGAACACACAGCCTTGCCACTCCTACTTTTGCTGTTGGAAAGCATATGGCCTCCTGCTCATATTCAGGACGACTGTGGTGCCCCAGTGATCTTCCTGGAAGGAGTGTGGCGCTGCTACTCTCTACAGACAACTACAACAAATGAAACAAAATATATCACCTATACCCAAATCCTACAAAGGTTTGTTTTTGTTCAAACACAGATGAATCAAATACAATCAAAGATGTTCAAATATATCTTTCATTTCTGTAGCATTAAACTGCTTAATTCTACCTAGAACTTGTCATCTTAAAGACTGTCACTCCCAGTGTCTCTCGCTGCTGTGTAATTGTGCTCAGCTATTCAGATGCACTCACTTCCTTTAGTTATGGTAAGTCTGTGTGCGACACTGTCCACATAGAACACTGCTGAGACTGCCTGGAAACATGGCATCAAGTGTGACCACATTCTGACCAACAGATTCTAACTCCAAGGTCATGTTCTTGTGTTTCTCACTCCTCTTCCAACTTGTCTCAGCCTGGAACGTGAACCTGATGGAACTAAAGAGTCTTCACTAGTTCAAGTTAGTACAGTGTGGCTGGGGACGGCAAGTACCATTCAGGGATCTAAGGAGCAAAGTCCCGTTGCCTGTCAGCCTGAACTTTAGACAAAGAGAGACTCCTTTCTCCTTTAAATCTGTCTACTAGCTTTCCATACAGCAGCTGAGCCAATGCCCGCAAATAATAAATTCATTTTACAATAAACATAAACTCTGGGAAAACACATTCTTAGCAGGTAGATTCAATCCTTCAACCCTTAGTTCAAGTACACACACACACACACACACACACACACACACACACACACACACACACACACAGAAACTGGTTTTGAAAAAATATTTTGTAAAACGTTTTCGGCAAACCATCATTTCTGCTAATTAGTGATTTAAAAAACTTTAATGCCCACTATTACATATTTTTTCTTGGAGTTGGGGACCGAACCCAGGGCCTTGTGCTTGCTAGGCAAACGCTCTACCACTGAGCTAAATCCCCAACCCCACTATTACATATTTTTAAAAAGCAAATCTCCCTTTGTATATACATATATATTGGGGGAAGGGAAAAAAAGAGATCATTTTTGGTGATGAGAAATAAGTAAATTGTAGACTATATACTGATTCTTATTATTCTAAGATTTATTTTTGTTTCAATAACCTTTTCAATAACCTAAAAAAAAAGTCTATTTTATTTTAGCATATTTGTTCTAAGCTGACCACTTGGCTTAATATTCATCTGCTTTATGCGTACAACTGTTCCTGCTGTGTCAGTTGTACTCTAGCAAGTCACCATGGACTCACAACCAGTGGGCCCTTAGGTACTCTTCTGGAGGGAAACACAAGGTTCGCCTCCTGTGAGCTGACAGTCAGATTTCTGTCATGCGAATCAATAGAAAACCTTGTTTTTAGCCAGGTGTAGGGACCCATCTCTAATCCCAGGACTCAGGAGGCAGGGGCAGGCAAACCTCTGTGAATTCAAGGTCAGCCAGGGCTAAATAGTAAGACCTTGCTTGAAAGAAAAATTGAAACTAAAACCTCTCAAACCAAAAATAACCCCTTTGTTTTATGTGTACTTCTCTTTAAAGATGCCTCATTTAATAAGTAACCTTATTCCTGGAGAATGAACTCAAGGCCAACTGCCCTTCATCCTGAATGGACTCCTAGAACTCAGTTTTCTTAGGATGTTGTCTATCCTGCCTGTACCTAGGAAAACCATAACTGCTCAGGGGCCGTTTGTTAGGGAGAAATGTCAGGACAGATACAACATGTGAAAACGTAATAGTGCAGAACACTGAGAGGCTGTTCACACTGAGAAGTAGAAACAGGGTGAGGCGGGCTTCCTGGACCTCGCTGATGTGGAAACTGGGAGTCTGCTTCACTGCTCTGCACCGTCCTCAAGTGAGCAGGAAAGCACCACAGGTATTGATCTGGGGCTGCAAATATGTCCTAGTAAAACTGCACATTAGGGGACTGACAAAGACGATGTTCCTAAAGTACAGTTCTAAGTCCACGTCGTTATCTATAACGTAGAAGGAGCTCAACAAGATGCACTCTTGGGATACTTAATATTTAAAATTTGCATGCATGAAGAATAGTCTACTTCAGCCTAAGGAATAGTAGCATACTTAGCATTTGAAAGTTATCTGACTTGCACATGAAATAATGTTAAGTTAGTTTTTAAAAATTAAAATATTTCACATGGAAGTCTACATTTCTATTTTTTCTTAAAAACACTAGCTTGATGGCCATAACACCATGTTTATGCAATGTAACAACATTTTATGTATTTATTTTACATTTATGTATTGTATTTTACATTTTATGTATTTATTTGTGTGTGTGTGTGTGTGTGTGTGTGTGTGTGTGTGTGTGTGTGTGTGTGTGCTTGCATGCATGTGCTATGGCCTGCATGTGGAAATCAGAGGACGACTTGTGGGAAGTAGACCCTCATTCAGGTCTAGGGGGCTAAACTCAGACAATCAGGCTTAGTGGCAAACATCTCACTGGTCCAGAACGATACATTTTAAAATTCACTCATTACGGTTTTTAAAAAAGATTTGTTTAGGGCTGGAGAGATGGCTCAGCAGTTAAGAGCACTGACTGCTCTTCCAGAGGTCCTGAGTTCAATTCCCAGCAACCACATGGTGGCTCACAACCATCTGATGCCCTCTTCTGGTGTGTCTGAAGACAGCTACAGTGTACTTACATATAACAAATAAATAAATCTTAAAAAAAAAAAAAAGATGGGGTTGGGGATTTAGCTCAGTGGTAGAGCGCTTGCCTAGCAAGCACAAGGCCCTGGGTTCGGTCCCCAGCTCTGGAAAAAAAGAAAAAAAAAAAAGATTTGTTTATTTCTATTTTATGTGCTTGAGTGTTTTGCCTGTGTGTATTCTGTATGTGCTTGGTGCCCTCAGAGGCCAGAATCCTCTGTTGGAGTCCCCAAAGTGGGGAGTCCTGAGCTACCTTGTGAGTAGTGGGAACCATCCCAGGTTCACTGTAAGAGAAACACACTCTTAGCCACTGAGTTACCTGGCTGGGCCCACATTTTATTTACTTTGCCCGCTCTCTAAAACTGGCTCCTGGGCCTACATTTAGGACACCCCTGGCTGCTGCTGAGTGCCAGTGGCCCCCTGTAGCCAAGATAAGTTGCCATGGCTTCACCTTGGGCTTCTGGCTCACCTATGCCCTGTCTGCTTCACCGATGCATCCACCCTGAATGAAGGCTTGTGGCCCTCACATTAAATAACAAAATACTATACAAGGACAATATCACCAAAAGAGTTCTTAAGGGAAAAACTTTTTGAGTAAAATTTAACCAGGATGAAAGATTCATACTTAATTAGTAACATGTTCACCTCTGGAAAGAGAATTCTAAATGTAGAAGATGGCCAAAAAGAACTTCATGCTTACTGGTATTGGATGTAGTACATGAAAACACAGACACACAGCCACGATGTGGTGGCACACATCTGTAGTCCCATCTATGCAGGATGCTGAGGCAGGAAGATTATGAGTCAAGACCAGCCTGGGCTACAGAGTGAAGCCCCATCTCAAAAAAAAAAAAAAAAAGTCTCATCAATAGAGCATCTGAGTCACCATGAAAAGTCTCACCAACAGAACAGTTGAGTCACCACAATTCACATGGGTGACTGTCAGAATGCCTTCGTGTTAATTGCCATGTGAGAGTCATACTTCCATTTAGCAAGTAAGACATGAAAGAAAGAGCCCTGCTAACAAGAGGCAAATTTGATACACACAGAACTGTAACTGAATGATCTGCTTATTAAAACTAAATGGGGAACTAATAATGTCACTTACTAATACACAAAGGAGACCCCCCCATAAAAGCAATGGGAATAGCTGGGAGTGGGACAGAAAAATGAAGGACATGACAGCGAAAGCCTGGCTTGAAAAGATGGCTCTGTGAGCAAAGGTGCTTGCCTCCAAGCCTGATGACCTGAGTCTGATCCCCAGAGTCCACGAAAAGGTAGAAGGGGGAACTAAGAGTTGCCCCGTCCACGCCATGCATGCCCCATAATAAAATACGGTTTAAAAAACCAGAAGACCAAAAGCTATCAAAGACAAAGAGGGGATTAGGGACACACAAAACTAGGATGAAGGTTGACTTAAATCTGTAAACAGTGACAGATTTAAGTCAACCTTTTTCTGTTCCTCATAGGAGTCTAACAGGCATGAAAAAATGAAGGAAAGAACAACAATTAGTTCTCTAGCTGTTCAAGGGGCAAGAGAAATGGCTCACTTCAGAGCACTTCTGCTCTTTGGGGTCCCAGCACCTACACGGTGACTCAAAACCATCTGTACCTCTAGTTTCAGGGCACCTGACACCAGACCCATATGAGTACACAAACATACATCCTGGCAAAACACTCTCATACATGTAAAGCTAACTAAATAATGTCTTAAGACATTTTTTAAAAAGCCCTCTGCGTTCAGTAATTTAAAAGGGATTTGCTCACCTACACCAACTTCCTATAATGATCTATCTCTGCTTTCTGTGAGTTTAAAACACAATTGTACCTCCCAAAAAAAGAACTCCCAAGGAAAACCCTTTTTGGTAAGACTAAAACAATTCATGTGACCCTATAGCTAAATCATAATGCATTAATAGTATAAAAATGTTACTGCTATCAAGAGATATCAGCTACAAGCAAGGACAAGGATTTGTTTCCAAAGCAACTCTGTAACTCTGAAGACAAGAGAAAAACAAAGGCGAGTCTTCCGATGACCTTACTTCTGTTACAACACATGTGAATCTGCCAAGGTACTATACTGCCTTATTCACTGTTCACACTTTCCCTAGTAAATGGACTATTCCTAAGAAGGACAACCTTTCAACAAGTCTATCAAGAAATTTGTCTGCCAAACAGCCTGTCATAAATACCAGTATCTTAAAATCTAACACTCTAAGGGTTAGAGAGATGGTTCAGTGGTTAAGAGCACTGGCTACTCTTCCAGAGGATTCTAGTTCAATCCCCAGTACATACATGGAAGTTCACAACCACCTCTAACTCCAATCTAGGGGACCCATGTCCTTTTCTTGCCTTTATAGGTCCCAAGTACACCCATGGTGCTGGCAAAACACCCCCACACAAAAAAATAAATACTTAATTTTAAACAACAACAAAAACCCTAACACTATAGGGCTGGCAAGATGGCTCATGGATAAAGGTTCTTACTGCCAAGCCTAATGACCTAAGTATTACCCCTGGAATACACATGAGTAAAGGCAGAACTGTCCTGACTGACACACTAGTGCACGTGCATACATGTGTACCCATATCCAGACACACAGGTAACACGCACACATGCACATAAACAATAAATGTTTGAAAAAAGTAACACTATAGAAGTTTTCAAATTAGAAATGATTAGCACTTTATATAAGAGATGTTTATAATACTTCTCTTGTGTAAAAACAGGCATAACTTTTCCATGATATTTGGACTAGCTAAATAAAGAGTTTTTATACAGAGAATTTCTGGGCTAGGTGTGGTAGTTTATAATCCCAGCACCAGGGCTGAGGCAGTTGAATTCTGAGTTCAAAGCCAGTCTAGGTTACAAAGAGAGACCCTGTCTCAAAAACAAGCAAACAAACACAAGCCTCTGGAAATGAACTGGGTATGTTCTCTCCGAGGAGATAATCCAGTTCAAGATGTTTGTAATTACTCTCTGAATCACAGGGTTTCAGGGCTTATTCTTTTAGAGCTGTTGTCGATCACTGCCTTGAAAAACTCTTGAAAAACAAATTAAATAAGCATATTATATACTTATATCACGGTAAAATAGACCTGCTAGGACAATTTTTCCCTAAGTACTTCTCAGAAAAGTAGATGCATGAAGTTCCCTGGAAGGCACAAGGAGGTGTGTGTGTGTGTGTGTGTGTGTGTGTGTGTGTGTGTGTGTGTACACATCCAGGGTGTAGACAGAAAACTGTGAAAACAGCACCTTACCTATACACCTCCATATAAGAGGGCTTTCTGCTTTGTCTGTGACCAGCAGACAACACAAGTCCTTGGTAACGAACTGTTTCCAAAGGCTGTTGTTATGCTCACAAGGTGGAGTGACCTGTGGCAGCATTAGGGCATGTAAATTTTAAGCGATTCTAGTTTTTTTTAAAGGGGCCCAACACCTTCAAAATGGAAAGTGACATTTAAAACAAGTCAAGAAGACATCTTTGCCTAGACATAAAAATCATCAGAAGCAATTCCCTCTCCTGTTTTCTCTAACACTACTATTGCAAGCCAAGGGAGAAAACATCCCAATTAAGACACTGGCCTCGTTACTAGCATAAATGGAAGCAGCAACTCCAAGAGGCATTTCAGAGCATACACTTCTACTACACTACCATGTGCTCCGTTACACACAAACGTCATCATCACATCTCTGTCTTGTAACTACGATAGGCGGGACATGCTCATACCACAGTGCTATGCAGAGTTCAGAGGACAGCGTTTGCTTCTTCCTTTTTTGTGGGTCCTGGGGACTAGCAGTTGTCAGGTTTGCATGACAAGTGACTTACCTGCTGAATCAATGGCCAACCCTAAACTCTGATTTAAGATCACATTCATCCCTGAATAAGTTTAGTCAAAAGAAGCACACCTGTAGGGCTGGAGAGATGGCTCAGTGGCTAAGAGCTTGGCAGCTCTTCCAAAAGTCCTGAGTTCAAATCCCAGCAACCACATGGTGGCTCACAACCATCTGTTATGAGATCTGATGCCCTCTTCTGATGTGTCTGAAGACAGCTACAGTGTGTGTGTGTGTGTGTGTGTGTGTGTGTGTGTGTGTGTGTAATAAATCTTTTTTAAAAAGCACACTTGTGGCTAGCTTGTTAGCCCTCCTGCTTTCTGAGCCAATTCCTCCAGATCAACCCCCACAGAGACACCTGAAACAGGGACTCTGTAGCTGTAGTCTGTTGGCCATTTTCATGTCTCAGGATCTAACCAGAAAACAGAAAGAACTACAACTTATCAAATATACTCACATTTCTTATGGACTTTGCATGGAACTATCTTTTAAAACCAGTAAACTAAGAACATGTGAGCATTCACAAGAATGTGTGTCCTGTCAAGGTTTCAATCATCAGCCATCAGTGTCTTTCTCTGCCTCAAGGGGGCAGAGGTGGGGAGAAGAAACTATATTAAAAAGTACTAGACTTTAAAATCCAAAGTGTGCTGTGGGTGGAATTCTAAATTTAAAATGTCTCCCCTTTTCACAGACTTGCTGATGATCCTGTGATACAAATATGGATCTTTACTACTTGGCTGGTTTTGAGGAATATCTTAATAAAAGTCCAAAGTCCCTCTCAGCTGAGGCTAGGAGAGGCTAGGCACACAGTCAGCAACATTACTCTCGTTACAGACAGGAGATGCTAAGCGGAGCTGGGTGTAGCTTACTCAGTCAGGTTCAATTTCTAGCACCAAAACCACTTCCACCCCAACACTCCGCACCCCCGTGCCCTCCTACATTCCACAATAAAGGAGGAATAAAGGGGAAGCAGGAAAACAGCTACAGCAATCCGTTCACTAGAAAAATGTCTAAGTGAAAAGCCTGACAAAGACAGTTCAATTATTTAATCACTGTGGAGGAATAAAGTAGCATTGTCTACCACCTAATATTTGTGAGTTGCTGACTGTAATATCTGTGGTTTATTTGAAATATAAATCTAATTTATTATTTTTTCAAAATGTGTATGAAGGGGGGATTAGAGATTTAGCTCAGTGAAATGTCAGTGAATAAGTTTTTATAGTGCAGAAAAACATCTGAAATACAACTGACTCTTGGACAAAAAGATACTTTAAAGGATGATATATATACACATATATATTTATTATGTTTATGTGTGTGTATGTGTGTGTGTGTGCGCGTGTGTGTGTGTGTGTACCATATTAATGGTAGCAAGACATACATATAAACCTAACACCTAGTTATAAAGCAATGGTTGTCCCTTGAGGAAAAGAAATTATTTGTAGTTTATGGGGCAAAGAAGTGAGGGATGCATACTAGAGATGAACAGGTCGAATTCAGATAAAAAGCTTTCCACTAGGAAAAAAAATGAAAAAGAAAGAATGTAGACCCACTCTGAAGACGATAAAATTTAATTTGCAGCAATGGAAGAACCTAGTAGATGATTATACAGTGAATGTTCAAAGCCCTGGTAATCAAACACGTAGGCCAAATCAAATAACGACAATTAAAGCATCTAATATTACACCATGCACTCCACTGAGGCTCTATAAACCCATGTCAATTAGTGGCCCATGGGACCTTGGTGTACTTCCTGACAGAATAAGAACTATCTTTGATCAGAGAGTAACTCAGTGAAACTTAGTCCTCAAAAGAGACTACTGACTCAATTCTCAATGCATGTGAAGTAGCAAGGGCATCCCTTTCGTCTCTCTTTACATGTTTACGGCGGTGACACTAGGGCATCACTATGAAATCATCATGTAAAACCATGATGTTGATCCATGCACACTGAACCAAAGTGTCCTGGGCCCAGCTCTGCAATACCAAGTGCACAAGTTACTTTGCTGATCGTAAAGCGAGGAGGCTTCACCTCTCGCTGCTCCAGGAACCTCAGCTTTAAATTCCTCTGACTCTGTAGACGGTGACTTCCACAGAGGTCACCATAACAAGGCCAAAGGATAATCTTAGTCTAAGGTACTGGGAGTCAGGACTCTCCTTTCCTGAGCATCTACTAAAGGCCGCACTTTCTATTTCTCACTTAAGACTCACTACCACCATAGGAGCCAGCACTTCTATTTACTTAGGAAGTGTTAGCCTTCCTGATCTATCCAAGTCAATCAAGCCTGGAAGCCTGGATTCAAATCAAGGTCTGATTTCAAAGCAAGCTTTTAATTTGTGTGTTACAGATATCAGACAACATATAGAAAGGCTAGAGACTGCGGTAATCCTGAGTCCATGGTTTTCTAGTAACAAGGGAAGAAGCCAGGTATTGGGGGGAAAAGGAGATCTGATTTTCAAAATCAACAGACTTGACAGCTTTCAGCTCGGTTCTAACCTGGTGGGAAGTCTGGTTCGTGGCAAAAGAGGCTTGCTGGCCTCGAATGTAATCAGGCCCTGGATTCAGTTCTAGGAACTCCTCCATCTCCCCCAGTACTAACTACATCAGTAACTACACTAACTACATTAATAAACTACATTAGTTAGTTAACTCAACCCTAACTAATGTGTTAACTTAATCCTAACGAATGTGGTTAACATCATGTAAATTTCCAAAAGTGCCAGCTAAGAACTGAAATATAGGGATCAGCAATAAAGTCTAGGCTTAGCAGAATGCTTAGTTTCTTAGTTTCCGCGGTAGTGAATTCTAGCTCCAAGATTCTGGTCAAGTTACTTTAGTAAAGTAACTTGCAGGGTATTTTATGACCCTTCTGAATCCACAAAACAGAGAGCTATGACAACTATCCAAAGTTTATCTTTAAAATACCACACACGGTCACTTTTTTTTCTGTATATCTAAATTTACTCTTCTCCAGTGAGCCATCCACAGCAGTTTCCAACTGGCTCTGCAAACTTCACAGGAGGTGTATCCTAAACGTAAAATCAAACACTGGTTTTCCATGTCTTAATAATTTAAAAAAAAACATTAACAAATCATGTCACCAACAGAGCAGAAGAGTCCCTAGGGTGGTTAGCGCCCAGATTACTACAGAGTGCAAGAGTAGTATTGCCACCACATGACACATTTGGGTGAACCAGAAAAGTAGGGTCTGAACCACCAACCCCGAGCAAACGCCCATTCTTACAGCTGATGGGGCAGGAACAGGTGGCATTGTGCCCCAAGAATATCGTTTTATTCTTAGCCACACGCCTTCGCCAACAGCTGGTTTTTAACCTCCTTCCAGCCCTCCAGAGCCGGGTTTCAGCCGGCACCGGCGCCGGCCGACAGGTTAAAGGGAAGGAGGGAGGGGCCGCGCGGTCCGTCGCCGTGCCGGGTCCCTGAAGCCCTCCTGTCACTACGGCCCGGGCCGCGCAGCCGCGCGGGGAGCTCGAGCGTCCGAGCAGGAGAAAGGAAGGCGAAGAGAGCGGCGTGGATGCCCTGTTCTCTCCCAGCCCGGCCCCAGCCCGGCCCCGGCGCTGCGCTCACCGTCTCAGCTTCTGTGTGCTGGGGTCCGGCACTCTGACCCCCCATCACCCCGCGGAGGAAATTCATCTCGTCGCTCAGCCGCCGGCTTCACCAGCCCCTCCGCCAAAGAAAACACGACAGCCCCCCGCCCCCGAAGGGCCTAGCCCCCGAGCCGGCTCTCCCGGCCTCCGCCACCGCAGCCTCCTACTCAGCAGCCGCTCCGGCCCCCTGAGCCCGGAAACAGCCACCGCCGCCAGCCGCGGTGCGCATGCGCGGGGACGTGGCGTTACGTGGCGGCTCGAAGGGCGAAGGCAAAAGGGGAGAGGAGGGAGTCCGGGCTGCAGGCCACACCCACCAGTCCGGGGGCGCAGACCACGCCCACCAGCAGGCCTGCCACCACAGGGGCACGCCCCCTCCTCCTCCTTGCTCTGCTCGCTGCCGCTGGTCGCGGTCACCCACGTGGTCGCAGCCCTGCCCAGTCGGCTCCGGAGGCTCTGATTAGACTACGCGCTTGGGCTGGTAGGTGTTTTGTCGCGGAGCGGGACGGACTGCAAGCTGTCAAACCTGAGGGCTTATTTTGTTGAGTCGAAAGTGAAATTTTCCTTTGACCAGCGTGACAGGTAAGGGGGAGAAGGGTGTCCTGTCCCCTGGGAGGATTCGTTTGGTTCTTTTGGTTAAGTGGTGTCAGCGAGGTGGCCTTTTGATCTTCTCAAATTGCATTTCTACACAGGGCTTTGTTTGGTGGTTAAAGGGGGTGCTAGAGACCCCTTATTCCACTACCACTGGAGGGCGCGTTTCTAAGTTCTTGCTCCTCAACCCTGCTTAAAGGAATTCCTAGATCTAAACAGCAGGTTCTCTGCTCATTTTCAAGTGTGAGAAAGAACCCTCATCGAACGCTGCATTCATCTCTAATAAGAGATTAGAAATAAATTTGTTCCAGAGTGTTATTTTGGTAGCATTATGCCCCCTCCCCCCCATTAAGTCTTAATTCCTACGTTTTCAATGGTTTTAACAAGCAGAATGTCATATTTCCAAATTGGCATACTTGTTCTTTCCAAATGAAGCACCAGGTACACATGCTTCTGGAATAGTCTTGTAAATTTCTGGACACTGAAAGGCAGTCTAGTGAGACAACTGACTCATGCATCTCTCGGTTTCAATTCTCCATAGGTCTCAGATGTGACGATTAAGACCTATGCCTTCCCCAGTCTCCCTCTAAAAAGAAATCAGTATGCTTCCACAGCGTTCCCTAGCATGCTCAGTAGTACTTCTGCCCAATAATTCCCTAGTCCATAAGGAGGAATCTGGAGACTTTGGCTTTCCACCTTACCATGTCCAGTGTTGAGCGGATGGTGTGCAGTTATAGAATATTTCTCAAACCCTTCCTCTCCTTGAATACTCTGCTTGTTGATACGACTTACATCCACACTGAGAGTACAGTGTACATCTAACTAGTTTATCTGCATTTAGCCCTGGCTCTCCTCAGCACACCAGCCCAAGAAGAAATACGTCAGTCCTCTTGTTAGAACGCTCAGGTGGTTTCCCGGTTTATATAATGACATCCAAACTCCTTAGTTTGGCAGACACACCTGTTAGGGTTGAAGCTCCGTGTCCCTTGAATACTCAACAGTTTCCTCTTGCCTCCGTGTGCCCTTTCCCTCTTTGTGAGACAGATTCCCGCTAGTTCCTTAACCCTCTACTCCAGCATCTCAGGAGAGAGTTCCTTGAAATCAAGGTGCAGACCTCTGTGCTGTCACTTTGCCGGCAGACACTGAATTAAAACTTGGCTTAGCCCAGCCTAACCACTGGACCATTTGTGCATCAGTCGCTAGTGTATTTACCAATCATAGAGTGATTTTGATGGATAAGGGGATAGCTTGTTGAGTGAATATGTGAATAGCATGCTAAGAAGACGGTCTATTCTGCCCGTGAATTACAGAACACCCTCGATACAGGCCATAGTGATAGCCCCAAGGTCGTAAGCCTGGACACAGAGCATGGTGGGATATTATTGCCAGAAATACTGTGTGCTGAGTATTGTCCTCTGCTTGGCATTTTGCTTTAGACATTTTCCGTGAGGGCATTTTGTCCCAGCCTAAAAAAAGTAACCATTAAACTCTCACTAGTTACCAAGTAAAGCCTGCAGAGAACCTCACCTAGCAGTCTCACCTTTCCCTGAGCCTGACCTCTCCTCTTCCCCAAGCCGCACTTCGTCCTATCTCAAGAGATGAGGCTCTCATACGTTTGGAGGGGGCTTGGAGACCTCTCTGTTATTTGGTAACGGAACGCAGGACCTTGGCATTGAACCTCGTTGAAATACTTTGTGTTAAACTTTGGGGGGGCATAGTACTCATGGCTTACGAGGTGTCCGTCATTTGTTTTATTCCCTAACATTGTGCCCTGGGCAGGTGGGATCGTGGCCAGGAAGGACTGAAAGACGGACAGTTGGGTGCAGAAGTGATGAGGGCCCCACAATCTCCATTCTGTCTGTTCACTACTTGAAGTCTAAAGAGGAGGCAGAGAAGGTGTAAACTCTTATTTATGCCCCAGGTAGGACCTGAGGGAGCCCAAGCGGGGAGCAGCTGTGAAGTGGCTCCTTATTTAAGGAGAGGGTTACTTATTAATCCGTCAACACTGGCGTGTCTACAAGAGTTAAGGACACTGTCTTCTTCCTGCTGTGCTCTCTTGTCATGTGGCAGAAGTCACCAGCATAGCAGTTGGCCAAGAACCACTTGTCGAAGGACAACCTGAGGAAGCTGTAACTGACTTTTGTAAGGATTCGGGACAGTGCGGTAATTGGTGTGTGGTTTAGTGACATTTCTACAACCTGAAACTCCAAGTTGACGAGAATAATTTCCCATTTCCCAAACTAAACCTGGCCAAGAACATCTACTAAAATTAATTATTTTGAAATCCATTTTTCTGTTGTTGTTGTTGTTGTTGTTGTTGTTAAAACCAGCTTCCTTCAGTGTCTGAGCTTGCCTAGACTCTTTTTATTCTCTAGTCAAAAACTCCGCAAAAGGGCTGGAGAGATGGCTCAGTGATTAAGAGCATCGACTGCTCTTCCACAAGTCCTGAGTTCCAATTCCCAGCAACCACATGGTGGCTCACAACCATCTGTAATGGGATCCGATGCCCTCCCCTGTTGTGTCTGAGGACAGCGACGGTGTTCCCACATACATAAAATAAATAAATAATTCTTAAAAAAAAAAAGAAAACTCGGGGTTGGGGATTTAGCTCAGTGGTAGAGCACTTGCCTAGGAAGCGCAAGGCCCTGGGTTCGGTCCCCAGCTCCGAAAAAAAGAACCAAAAAAAAAAAAAAAAAAAAAAAAAGAAAACTCAGCACAAGCAATAAAACATCTTAGCATAAGATTGTTTTATAGCTTGGAGGGGCGGATCGGGGAGGACAGTCTATGCCTCACAGTGGTGGTTCTCAACCGTCTAGCTGCTGAGACCTTTGACTGCTCTTCCTCATGTTGTGATGTCCCCTTCCCCCCAACCACAGAATTATTTTTAATACTACTTCATACCTGTAACCTTGCTACTGTTATGAATTGTAATGTAAATATCTGATACGCAGGATATCTGATAATGTGACCCACAGGTTGAGAACCACAGTAATCATCTGCATTTGAAACATCATATTCTGGCCACTGAAGAGCTCCTACTGGAAAAGCAGTGTCTCAAAACACCGTTAATAAGACTATCTGTTACTGTGCAATTAACCCAATGACTTACAACAAAATAAATTGATAGTGAGGCTCGTGGGGGGGAGGTGGGGGGCTGTCAAAGGTCAGGACTAATCAATAACAATGTCAAGTACTTTACCCTTTTCTGCTAGGCTGTGTTCAGAGTGCTTTGCATAAAAGAACCCCACTGGGCTGCAGATGTAGGTCTGCGTTAGAGGCTTTCTTAGAGGCTTTCTTAGAGCCGGAAGCCCAGCTCAGCAAGTACAACTCCAACTCAAATTAGTATGGTCCTTGCCAAGCAGGCATGGAGCCCTGGGTATGAGCCCCATAACCATATCAGCTTGAGGAGGTGAAGGTGAAGATGATGGGGAGGGGGTGGGGCTCAGAAGTTCAAGGTGCATAGCAAGCTAAGTGGCACTGACAGGAAAAAACAAAACAAAAAAAAAACAAAAACAAAAAAAACAACAAAAAAAAAAAACCAGACACCTAAATTTTCCTATGCATCCAGAAAGTTCACTTAGCATTTATGTGGCCATGGGTTCAATCTGCAGTATCACGAATAAATGAAAATATACATTAGTTTTGCTTGAATGCTTCATTGTATTTCCTGAGGCAGGCTTTCATTCTTTGTGTAGCTCAGGTTAGCTTTGAGTCTGAATCCTGAGTACTGGACTTACTGATAGGTACTGTCACACCGGACCCAATAACAATTGGCTTAGTCCGCATGGCAACTCAGTGATGTAATGTTCTTAGCTGTGTTTTAGAAATGGATAAATAGGGCTGGAGAGATGGCTCAGAGGTTAAGACACTGACTGCTCTTCCAGAGGTCCTGAGTTCAATCCCCAGCAACCACATGGCATCTGTAATGAGATCTGATGCCCTCTTTTGGTATGTCTGAAGACAGCTACAGTGTACTTATATAGAATAAATAAACAAATCTTTAAATAAAAAAGGAAATGGATAAATAAGAAACAACCTTGACGAGTTGTTTCCTGTAGGCAGAGATGAGCACACGTTGGAAAAGCTTGTTCTTCTTTCTCTCCGGCATCAACACTGTGGCCATGCAGTAAGTTAAAGGCTTGTGTGGACTTTGCGCTGTATTTTCCCTGTTTGGGAAGTTTGCTTCTTCTGTTCACCCAAAGGCATGTCACCTGCAGGCCTCTATCATCCCTACCCTCTTTAGGTCGGCTCAGATGTCACACAAGTGCTGCCTGACTCTTGGGAGCCCCTCTTCTACCTCTCTCTGCTAGTCTTATGCTTTCTGCACAGCTCCTGTAAGGCACAACCTACCAAAATAAACGTACCAAGCTTAGAGTTTGTAAGTGGGTGTGATGGTTTGCTTGTGCTCGGCCCAAGGAGTGGCACTATTAGGAGGTGTGGCCCTGTTGGAGTAGGTGTATCACTGTGAACATAGACTTAAGACCCTCATCCTAGCTGCCTGGAGCCAGTCTTCTCCTAGCAGCCTTCCAAAGAAGATGTAGAACTCTCAATTTCTCCTGCACCATGCCTGCCTGGATGCTGCCATGCTCCAGTCTTGATGATAATGGACTGAGCTTCTGAACCTGTAAGCCAGCCCTAGTTAATTGTTATTCTTTCTAAGACTTGTCTTGGTCATGGCATCTGTTCACAGCAGTAAAACCCTAAGACAGTGGGAAAATGTACATTTTAGGATTCATGAAATACAGTATTTGCCGAGCATATTTCATCTTGTTTTTGTCTGTTCCACCCCAACTCCTAGAATGCTAGCTCCATTAGAGCAAAGATGTCAATCATGTTGTCCTTTACCCTACTGGTTAGCACTGTATCTGACCCATGGGGACAAAGAGGAGATCCCCACTGTGGACTTGTGAGCTGATTCTGTAGTTTGCTAAGCATTTCACAGTGGCCATATTCATTTGGGACCCTCAGATTTTTGTCTTTTAATTTAAAATTTTACTTATGCGTATGGGCATTTTTTTGCTTGTATGTCTGTGCACCCCACACTGCAGTGCTTTTGGTGGCCAGAAGGGGGCACTGGAACCTCTGGAACTGAATGACATGTGGGTGCTGGGAATCAAACCCTGGTCCCATGCAAGAGCATCCAATACTCTTTACCACGAAACCATCTCTCCAGCCTCTCGACCCTCACCCCCTTATTATTTATCTTTCTTTCTGAAACAGGCTATAGCACACACAGGCTGGTTGTGAACTTACTACCTGGCTGAGTCTGGCCTTGAATTCAAAATCCCCTTCCCTACCTTCCAAACTCTGGGATTGTGAGTATACACGACCACACCTCGCTTGAAAATTTTATTAATATAATGAATTTTGTAACTCTGTTCATAGATATGTTGGTGGCCTTCAGTGACTAAATGGACAGTTAACCTTTATCAGAAGTAAATATAAACATCCGTGGAAGGAAGGACTTAACATTTTTACCATTCGATCTCCGTCCTGTTTCCCTGTGGTCAGCACATCTGACTTTAAGATCTACCACACTTGAGGCTGGAGAGATGGCTCAGTGGTTAGGAGCACTGAGTGCCGTGCTCCTGCAGAGGACCCAGGTTTAATCTCCAGCACTTACATGTCAGCTCACGACGACCTGTAACTCCAGTTCTAAGGCATCAGATACCTTCTTCCATCTTCTGCTGGCACCAGACATACATGCAGGTGACATACACACATGCAGACATACATACACGTAGACATACATACATGCGATGCACAGACATACGTGCAGGCGCATGAAATAATTCAGGTTGTAAAACGAAAGGAAGAGAGAAAAAGAAAGCAGTTGCTCCTGACAGCTGGCTTCTTCCCTTTTTTCTACCTTCATGGAGACTAACGGTGCTCACGTTCAAGTTGGGTCTTCCCACCTTAGTAAATTATTTCTAGAATGTCCTCAAAGATAAACCTGGAGGTGTGTTGCATTCAGCTCCTGGGACCCTCTTATTTCCATCACGTTGAGAGTCAAGTTTGATCATCGTAGGCTGTAATCAAAGCACGGAGGTAGAGGCAGGAGGATCAGGAGATCAAGGTCAGCCTATGCAATCTCATAAATGGGAAGCCAGCCTTCAATATGTGAGGCTCTCAAAACAAAAGCCAAACAAACATTAACTGTCACACATTACTGTCCTAAAATATTCAGAAAGGGGTCCATAGGAAAAGTCTCTTACCACTTTTTTTTTTCTTTTTTTCGGAGCTGGGGACCGAACCCAGGGCCTTGCGGTTGCTAGGCAAGCGCTCTACCACTGAGCTAAATCCCCAACCCCCTCTTACCACTTTTTGGTTACCCAGGCAGTTAAATAAGCAATTGTATATTCATCCACATACAATTGTGTGTGTAAATATAACACTGTTTTGTTGCTAATATAAATAACTGTACTACACGGTATTTGCTGCTTTATATATTTTCTCCTTTGATAGAGCTGGAGACTAAACCCAGAGCCCCAGCCATTCTAAGTGCTCTGCCACTGAGGTAGCCCACAGCCCGCCTCTCCGTTTGACTCCGTAGCTTGGCGATTGTTCTAGATCAGTCTAAAGGAAATGTTCTTATTCTTTTTGAATCTGAGGCACTTCCTTTGGGACAGGTTTTCATGTATCCCAGGCTGGTCCCAAATTCACTGTGTCGTGTGAGGGTTCCCTTTGTACTTCTGATCTTCTCGCATTTACCTCCCAAGTGCTGGGATTTCAGACATCTGTCACTTTGCCGGTCCATATTTATGCAGTAGTAGGGACCCGGCCTTCTGCATGCGCAGTAAGCACTCTACCAACTGTGTTCCAGTTCCATAAATCCAGCCCTCTGAAGGAAGCCCTTTCCAAAGTATTGTTTAAGCTCTGGGAATCTGCGTTAGAAGTAGGAGCAAGAAACGGTCTGGATTCATTCACATCCTTCTCCCATTGACTGGATCTCTAAACGCTTCCTGTTTAGGTTTAAACAAAGATTCAGAGGCAAAAATGTTGGCCAGTCACCCTTCACAGGCGACCAAGCCAGGACTTGGAATAGTTGGGACATTGTGCAGGCCCTCAAGTCCAAGCTTCTGCACCTCTTTAATAAGGAAGTGAAATCGTTACCTTCCTGGTACGTTTGGTTGTAAGATTAGAGACTAGTAGTAAGGACGTAAAATAAGGGGTTGGGGATTTAGCTCAGTGGTAGAGCGCTTGCCTAGCAAACGAAAGGCCCTGGGTTCGGTTCCCAGCTCTGAAAAAAAAAAAAAAAAGGACATAAAATAAATGTTACCGTGAAGACCCAAACCGTCCTTGGTGTGTATCGTCGGGGGGGGGGGGGGACCTCAGATCATCCTAAAAATGCAAGGAAAAATGGATGTCCTTTAAGAGATAGCTGGAGTTCTGTGCTATTAGTAACTTTAGCAGTACAAGAAAACCCAGTTATTCACCAGTTCCTTCAGCAGACTGAACCTTTTGCTAGATCTTTTTAAATTACACTTATTTGTTTGTTTTGGTTTGTTCGTTTGGGGGTCATGGGGAGCATGTGTAGCGTAAACGTGTGTGGAGTTCAGAGAACAGCTTCTGGGAGCTGGTTCTTTCCGGCCGTCGCCGTCGTGTGGTTCCTGGGGATGGAACTCAGGTTGTCACGCCTGGCATCAGACACCTCTACCTGCTGAGCTGTCTCCCAAGCCCCCTGCCAGGCTTTAAAAGTCTTCATCATCATCGTTGTTATTACTACTATTATTTATGTGTGGGGGTGCTTTGCCTGCATGAATGTCTGTGCATACAGTGCCTGAGGAGGCTGGAAGAAAGGGTCAGGTCCCCTGGAATCGGAGTTTCAGACGGTCGTGAGCCGCCATGTGGGTACTCGGAATCGAACTCGGGTCCTCTAAAAGAGCAGCAAGTGATCCCGACCACTGAGCCATCTCTCCCCACCTCAGTGTATTGAGCACACCTCTTCGGCGGTGCCATTAACACATTACATTAGTTCTATGGCTTTGCAAGATAGCGGCAGATTAAGCTGTTATTTGACGAATTCGTAATTTTTTTTCTGTCTGCAAGGGGAATCTAGACCTTTATAGAAATTTTTTTAAATTAATTTTTTAGGGGGCTGGAGCGATGGCTCAGAGGTTAAGGAGCACTGTCTGCTCTTCCAGAGGTCCTGAGTTCAATTCCCAGCAACCACATGGTGGCTCACAACCATCTGTAAAGAGATCCGATGCCCTCTTCTGGTGTATCTGAAGACAGCTACAGTGTACTTATATATAATAAATGAATAAATCTTTAAAAAAAATAAAATTTTAGGGGTTGGGGATTTAGCTCAGTGGTAGAGAGCTTGCCTAGCAAGCACAAGGCCCTGGGTTCGGTCCCCAGCTCCGAAAAAAAGGAAGGAAAAAAAAATAAAATTTTAAATGTCTATATAAGACACTGTAGCTGTCTTCGGACACACCAGAAGAGGGCACCAGATCCCATTACAGAAGTTTGTAATATAACCACCATGTGGTTGCTGGGAATTGAACTCAGGACCTCTGGAAGAGCAGACAATGCTCTTAACTGCTGAGCCACCTCTCCAGTCCGTAGACTTTTTTTTTTAAAATGCGTCTTCCTAGTGTGTTTCTAAGTTTAAGAAAGTATGATAAAGAGAAGTGCTTACTTATGGAAATATCTAAATTAGGAATGCCAGTGATTTATTTTTATATAAAACTATGGAGGAACAATTTTCTGGGATCCAGGCTCTAGCACTTCGCTTCTGTTGGGCATCTGACCATCACCTCCTCCCCTCCCTTGCCCTCTCCCTCTCCCTAGGGCTGGCTGAGGCTGATCAGTCAGGTCCTAAGCAGTTAAGGCTCGGGATTAACATGTTTATTGTCTCATTCCACAGCTAGGCCAAGCCTTTGAAGTTCTCATTGGCTGATGCCAAGATTCCATGAAAGTATAAGGTGACTTATTATAGAGTCACAGCCCCTTCTCCAGCAAGCCCAGGTTACAGGGCAAGTTGCAGCTGTCTGTCTCTATTTGCTGGTGGCCCATGGAGTAGGTGGCAGGCTGACTATCAAGGCTGCCCCGTCTCTTGAGAACAGAATGTAGTCTGTCAAATTAGCCTGAGCTTCTAGGACTAGAAGCTTCCAAAGCTAGCCAGCCTGCACCTTCAAAGTCCCGCCCCTCCCTTTCCAGGTTTGTTTGTTTGTTTGTTTTATTTTAGTCACCACCTCCACTCCAACTCCTCCCCGAGTGTGTGTGTGTGTGTGTGTGTGTGTGTGTGTGTGTGTGTGTGTATAAACTGGTGGGACCTAGACCAACTGTTGTGAACATGCTAAACATGCTATTTCCCATTCAGCACATTCCCAGTCCCCCAATTCCAGTTCTTTAATGGAGTTGATGATGGTATGCCAATGCTGCACTCCCCAGCCTCCC
Source organism: Rattus norvegicus (assembly GCF_021556685.1). NCBI lineage: Eukaryota > Metazoa > Chordata > Mammalia > Rodentia > Muridae > Rattus > Rattus norvegicus. Next base: position 15,964,052 of record NC_141547.1, read on the forward strand.
CCCCCACCCCCTCCCCTGCTGCCAGAAAACCAGAAAGGGCTCAGCAGAATAACTTGCAGGTGGAGACTCCAGGACTGTCACAGACAGACAAGTACATTGAAGAAGAGAGTTGGGTGTAGACTTTATTCCCTGGCAGCTACTCAGAAGGCCCTGGACAGTGGTGTGAAGAGGTGGGAAAGTAAGAAGAGTAGACAGACACACTGAGAGACAGAGGCTGCATTAGCATACTGGTAGCATCCATCCCGTCGTCGCTGTGCAAATCCTTCAGCAGAGCACACTGTTACCTAATCTGAGGAATTTTGTATCACACAGTATTTCTACCAGAAAGGAAATAACTGGAGGCAGATGTGGCGGTTTGAATAAGAACGGCGCCCGTAGTCTCATATTTGAAGGCTTAGTCACGAAAGAGTGGCACTGGATGAAGGGACTAGAAGGAGCAGGAGGTGTGGCCTTGTTAAGTGGGTGTGGCCTTGTTAGAAGAAGTGTGTCACTGAGGGTAGGCTTTGAGGTTTCAAAAGCCCACACCAGGCCTGGGGTTTCCTCCTGTGGATCAGGAAGTAGCTCCCAGCTACCGTTCTAGTGCGTGCCTCGTGCCACCATTCCTTTCCATGATGGCGACTGAACCTCCGAACTGTAAGCCAGCCCCAATTAAACGTTTTGTTTTCTAAGAGTTGACTTGGCCATGGCGTCTCTTCACAACAATAGAACACTGACTAAGCCAAGAGATAAAGAGGTAGAAAAGCCCCAACTTGCCTTCCTCTCCTTCTCTCTACCTACTAAACGTGTCTCTCCAAAACAGAGCCACGAGGTCTGTGAGACCCAAAGTGACCCAGAGCCAAGCCCCAGAAAATCTACCAAGTATTTGTCTCTACCATAAAATACCTGAGATGCAGGCTGCCCAGACCAAAGGGGAGAACTGTCCCTTTAGCCCAACATGAGCATGGTGGCACTGACACACATACACCTTACATGTACAGCTAAGAAACAAATAGCCGGTGTGAGACCACACACCCTCAATCCCAGGGCTCCGAGGGCAGGGGCATGAGGATCAGTTTGTTGTGGGCCAGCCAGACCTGAGTAAGGTCCCATCTCAAACAACAAAACCTCTGAGGTCTCCTTAGGATATGGGAACCACTCTCCTTCCTGAAAGGCTGCTAACTAGGTCTGGGCCTAAAATCTGGGCCAGAGCAAAATGATGGTTTCAGCATTAATTTGATGGTACGGTCGAAGTCAGGAACTTAAAGAAACGTTCAGGATCCACACCATTTTAATCAAAGCCAGGCAGTGACACATTGATGAACACATTTCATCTGAGCCTGTATTAGCCCTTAACCACTGAGTCATCGCCCACAGTCCCTGGCTAAGCATCATGGGGTTGGGGGATTGGGGAAACAAAGTCATTTTCTCAAGACCACAGTTTCAAAGCGGCGGGATTGCAATGAAAACTGAACTCTGTCCAGATTTAAAAAGAAAATGTGCCTAGAGGCCTGGCCTCAGTGTGTGAGGCAGCAATAGGGAATCCAAGCAGTCTCAGATGGGAACATGGTGAGGACCCGCAGGAGGGCCTGAGGCACAGATAGATCTGGGCCGCACTCAGTGCCTTCCTGCAGCTTCCCTTCCGCAGGCTAGAGCTCTGAGAAGCTCAGCCCATGCTCGCTCGGCCCTGGCTGGAGCTCCCTCACACAGCAGTTTGGGTTTTCTTTTGGCAGCTGGGAAGAAGGGTCCTTCCTATGTGGCAGCCTTGCCCTCCACCTCCGGGTGAACCATTTGGCTCTTAGAACTCGTTACATGGTATCCTTACCCTCCCCCGAGGTGGAGGTAGACAGTCGGAGAAGCTGACTGGAACAGGGTCAGAGGGCTTCTAGGCGGGACTGGGAGGGGAGAAAGTGCCGGGTGTGAGATCCAAGAAACGAGTGAAATTGCTGACTCACTTCTGCAGCCTTATTAAGCATCACCCACATAAACACAGTGACCCCCCCCCGCCCACGCTTAAAAATAGCTCACTGTACCAGCACACAAAAAGACAGATGTGCTTGGTTTCTTGAATTATTGATTCAGCCAACACTGAACTGGCGCTCTTGTGCAATCCCCCCCCCCTCTCTCTTTCTCTCTCTCTCTCTCTCTCTCTCTCTCTCTCTCGCTCTCGCTCTCGCTCTCTCTCTCTCTCTCTCTCTCTCTCTCTCTCTCTCGCGCGCGCGCGCGCGCGCGCGCGCGAGCCGCAACCACCAACAAGAAGCCCTGCAAGTCTCTTTCATGTACTTACTTGAGTCAACTAGGAAGTTTTTCTCTTTCATGTAGTGCTTACTTGAGTCAACTAGGAAGTGTTTTTCCTGTTACACAGGGTGAGGCCTGCCTTTGGCATGGAATAAAGCAGAAAAGGTACATTTTCTTTGCAAATCTAGATGGTTTCTCTTAAAATCCTGCCGCATTAGAACTGGTCTTGAGAAAACCATCCCTCCCCACCCCCACCCGCCATGATGCTTAGCCAGGGACTCCGAAGGTGGCCCAAAGGTTAAGTGAGCTTGCTGCTTCTCTTGCAGAGAACCCAGGCTCAGTTCCCAGCATGCACACAGAAGGTCACAACTCCAGTTCTGGGGATCTGACACGTGATCTTACAACCACCTTAGGGGCAGCCTATCCATGGTTTGAAAACATACATGTAGGCCAATCACTCATGCAAATAAAATACAAGTAAGTAAATCTTTTTCTTGTTTTTAATTAAAAAGATAGAAACCAGGGGCTGGAGGGATGGCTCAGTGGTTAAGAGCACTGACTTCTCTTCCAGACGTCCTAAGTTCAAATCCCAGCAACCACATGGTGGCTCACAACCATCTGTAATGAGATCTGATGCCCTCTTCTGGTGTGTCTGAAGACAGCTACAGTGTACTTATATATAATAAAGAAATAAATCTTTAAAAAAAGATAGAAACCAGGGCCTACACATGCTGACAGTCATAACCACTGAGCTACACCTGTAGGACAGATTACTTAACTTTGCTACATCTTTTGTGTGTATTGTAACAGAACAGGGAAGAGTGTCTCAGATAAGATACCTGGAAGTAGGCAGGGTGACTCCCTAGGGTATCCTGTGGGCTCCAAGTTTTGTCTGCCTGGCAGGACGCCCGCCTGGCTCGCTTTGCGACTCTTGCCGGCTCTTCTCTCTCCTGCATTGCAACCTTATTCTGGGCAGGAGAAAGGATAAGGATGAGGACCCCAGAGAGCCTACCCACGGAGCCCCCCCATTCTTTCACCCTTTTAACCTTTTATTAATGAGCTAATTTCAGAACCAGAGAGAGGCTGCAAAAGCTATATAAAGAATTCCTCAATGCCCTTCACCCAGATCCTTCCAACAGAAGCATTCCTAGTTGCTTCACTCTCTGCAAATGCATACATCTCCCCAACCATCCCTGAGGAATGATTGGCACGCCCTCAAGGACTTCATCATCCGCGTCATAAAGATGAAACTGTTTTCTTAAAGAACACAGCGCTGTGTTGATTAAAACCAAGAAATTATATATGATGCCTTGCTGTTCTCTCTCTCTCTCTCTCTCTCTCTCTCTCTCTCTCTCTCTCTCTCTCTCTCTCTCTTTAAATAAGGTTTTTCAAGACAGGGTTCTCTGTGTAACCCTGGCTGTCTTGGAACTAACTTGCTCTGTAGACCAGGCTGGCTGAAACTCACAGAGATTCTCCTGCTTCTGCCTCCCTAGTGCTGGGATTAAAAGCATGCACCACCAGCACCTAGCTGCTAGCTATTGTCTACATATCTTTACATTGTTATTTTTATTTTTTATTTTTTTTACCAGTAGTCCCGCTAATTCCCTTTCTAAGGGGGATTTTTGCTGCTGTTGGTATTCTGGGCTTGGATTAAATGTTTCATTTATATGTTCTGTATCTTTAGTTGTCAATTTCTTTGTTTTCAAGAAAAGAATTTGGGTGGGGGGCAGGGCTAAAGAAATGGCTCATGGGTCTAGAGCTTTTGCTGTTCTTGTGGATGACCTGGGTTTGGTTCCCAGCACCCATGTGGCAGCCCATAACCGCGTACCAACTCCAGCTCCAGAGAATCCTGTGCTTCCTTCTGGCTCTATGGGCACCAGGCACACATATGGCATACATACATGTATGCAGGCAAAACACTCATACATAAAGTAAAACAAGATAAAAAAGAATAATTCCTTGGCTGGTGAGATGGCTCAGTGGTTAAAATACACTCACTGGTCCTGAGGACCAGAGTTCAGTTCCCAGCACCTCCCTAAAGTGATTTACAAACAACACCTCCAGCTCTGGAGGACCCTATGCCTGTCTCTGGCTTCCTCAGGCACTGCACACACACACACACACACACACACACACACACATACACACACATACACACACACATACACACACACATACACACACATACACACACATACACACACATACACACATACATACACACATACACACACATACAGACACACATACACACACATACACATACACACACACATACACACATACATACACACACATACACACACATACACACATACATACACACATACACACACATACAGACACACATACACACACATACACATACACACACACATACACACATACATACACACACATACACACACATACAGACACACATACACACATACACACACATACACATACACACACATACACACATACAGACACACATACACACACACACATACACACATACATACACACACATACACACACATACAGACACACATACAGACACACACACACACACACACACACACACACACACACACCTCTGATTAAAAAAATAAAATCTCGCGCAAGGCCCTGGGTTCGGTCCCCAGCTCCGAAAAAAAGAACCAAAAATAAATAAATAAATAAAATAAAATAAAATAAAATCTCAGGCTGGAGGGATGGCTCAGCAGTTAAGAGCACTGACTGCTCTTCCAGAGGTCCTGAGTTCAATTCCCAGCAACCACATGGGTAGCTCAGGGATCCGATGCCCTCTTCTGGTGTGTCTGAGACAGCTACAGTGTACTTATATATGATACATAAATAAATCTTTAAAAAAATAAAATAAAATCTTTTTTAAAGGCCCTGGGTTCGGTCCCCAGCTCCGAAAAAAAGAACCAAAAAAAAAAAAAATCTTTTTTAAAAGGAAAAGAATAGTTTCTCTCTTTTCCCGTTGCTTATGGTCTGAACATGGGTGCACAGTGCGTGTTGGCAAGGGCTTGCTTTGTAGAATGCCCTCAACTTAAGTTTGTCTCACCTTGCTCCAGCCTTGGGGTCAAAGGTACTACAGAATTGCAGTTTTCACAGTACAGCCTTCAGGAGGCTCAACACACCTAATTTTTTCATTATTAGTGGTATTTTTGAGAGAGAGGGAGAGGGAGAGAGAGAGAGAATAAATGAATGAATGAATCAATCAATCATGTAGCTTGGGGTAGCTTTGAACTTGCAATGTAGCTGAAGATGATCTTGAACTCCCGGTGCCTCCACCTCCCAGGTGCTGGTCTTTGTAATGAACAAGTTGCCTTGGTGGTGTGCGTAGGCTTGCTTACATACCCCATTTGTTTTATGTACCCCCCCTCCCGTGTGTGTGTGTGTGTGTGTGTGTGTGTGTGTGTGTTTGTGTGTGTGTGTGCGCGTGCGTGTGCGTGTGTTGTTTTGTTTTTATGGTGTTGGGGATAAAACCGAGGGCCTTGTACATGCTAGGTGAGTGCTCTAACCCTGAGTGAGCGAAGTATCCAGCACTATGAATATGCTCTTTCCAGCTTCCCTTAGGGTTGCCGCTCTGCCTCCCATACGGGAAGCTCTCCAAGAGGCAGTCCTTTGACTTCCACCGATCTTGCTAAGAATTTTATCCAATTTTGTTGTTGTTGTTGTTATTGTTGTAGTATGGGCATCTTATTAGAGACAGAAAGATCGAGAGAAACCCCGTCTCAGAACAAAAACAACATCACAACATCCCCAAACCAGCTAGACGGAAGGAAGCAACGTCACTTTCACGGAACGACTTGACTCGAATTTCCTCATCTTTGGATCCTGACCCCTGACCCCTGACCCCCTGACCTCTAACCTGTGTTGGGCCAGTGGGTATTCCCTTATTCCCCCAACGATCAGCTTCTGGAAAGACCTTGGAAGGGAAAATGGTCAGAGGATAAATGACATTTGCTCAGTTTGATAAACAAACACAGTCACGGTTATTGATTCTTGGTAGTTTCTAAAATATTTAACAGCAAGAAAGAGGGAACTGTAAAAACATTTCCCCTCTCCCGACAGTTAGAAGGAATTGGAATTTTAAGGCTGCCTTGCCGCTGAGCTCGTTTGAAAGAGCATGAACATTTAATGATGATTGGCAGCAGGAACTCACGCCACCTCACTGAAACTCTTGCACCAAGTGCCATAAAATAGTAATATCAGTGCATGACAGAAGTCAAATACGATACTAGGAGAGGAACAAACCAGGTTCAAATTACACTCACGGATGATCACAGCTTGTTTAAAATATATCCATAGGGGGCTAGAGCGACGTCTCAGTGCTTAGGAGCACTGGCTGCTTTTCCAGAGGACCTGGTTCGATTCCCAGCACTGTAGTGATGGGTTCACAGTCACCTGTAACTCCAGTTCCAGGTCCGATGCCCTCTTCCGGCCTACCTCGGGGACCACACGCATGAGGTGCACAGACATACATGCAGGGAAAACACCCACATGCATAAAGGAAAAGCCAAAACACACAGAAGGGAACACTTACAAAGAAGCACAGTAAGGTGTGAATAAAGACTAAAGCCGGGTGTTGGGTGTGGGGGGCACACCTTAAGTTCTAGCTCGGAGGCAGAGGCAGGCGGATCTCTGAGTTCAAGGTCAGCCTGGTCTACAAGGCGAGTCCAAGACAGCATGGGCTCTGTTACACAGAGAAACCCTACCTCGGGAAACAAAAGGAATAATGGTGGGCACTGCGGTATATACCTTTAATCCTAGCACTCGGGAGGGAGACAGAGGCATGGGTCTTGTGAGTTCAAGGTTAGTCTGGCCTATATGATGAGTCCTAGGACAACCAGAGCTATGCAGAGAGAACCTGTCTCAAAAAAAAAAAAAGAAAGAAAGAAAGAAAGAAAGAAAGAAGGAAAGGAAGAAAGAAAGAAAAAAGGCAGTTATATAGTTATATTTTGGAGCCAGCCATGGCTTTAATACTCTTGGGAGGTAGATGTCTGTGTTCAAGGCCATCCTGGTCTACATAGCAAGTTCCAGTCCCATCCACAGTATAAACTAAAAAAAAAAAAAGGAAGAGGGCTGGAGAGATGGCTCAGTGGTTAAGAGCACTGACTGAAGGGGTTGGGGATTTAGCTCAGTGGTAGAGCGCTTGCCTAGGAAGCGCAAGGCCCTGGGTTCGGTCCCCAGCTCCGAAAAAAAGAACCAAAAAAAGCACTGACTGCTCTTCCAGAGGTCCTGAGTTCAAATCCCAGCAACCACATGGTGGCTCACAACCATCTGTAATGGGATCTGATGCCCTCGTCTGGTGTGTCTGAAGTGTACTCCCATAAAATAAACAAATAAATCTTTAAAAAAAAAAAAGGAAGAGGAGAAGGAAAGAAAAGCAACAGATTAGTGATATCTTTATGGGAGATCCTGAGTTCTAAATTTTCTGTTAATAATTTCTAGCTTTATTTTTGCTCTTTTTTTTTTTTTTTTTTTTTTTTTGGAGCTGGGGACCAAACCCAGGGCCTTGCGCTTGCTAGACAAGCGCTCTACCGCTGAGCTAAATCCCCAACCCCTATTTTTGCTCTTGAGATAGGGTCTCACAATGCAGCCCTGCCTAGCTTTGAACTCAAGGAGATCTGCCTGCCTCTGTGCCTGGCCCCTTCTGCTTTTTATTGTTTTTTTTTAATAATCATAAATAACAGATTCATAAGACAAACATACCAATCAGCAACAGCTGCGGAAGAGACACATCATCTGGACTCCTGACAAGTCTGTTACTTCACTCACGAGGAGAGCCCAAGGGGCTTTACCTGTGGCTGGTGCCTGGGCCCAGATTCCATCCCTTGAGCCTCGATGCCATCCCTTCCTTCTGACCCTCCTGTCCTTTGCTCAGTTTGTCATTTCCCTTTAACGTTGGGTAGATGACAAGATTAAGAAGTAGTTTGGTTTAGTAGGAAGAACTGTAATGCCAGAGGGACAGGGATTTGAACTTTGGCTTAATCTGTATTTATTCAACCAACACAGCCTGGGAGCTGGGCCATTGCTGATCTGTAACGGTTAAAACAGACACAATTACTGTCTTTGTCGGGGTTAACCTCCTGGTTGGATCTGGAAACCACTGTGTCTTCAGAGTTCCCGGAAAGACACCTAGATCAAAAATTACCTGCCTGATGAGCTGCGAGGGCTCGTTTAGAACTCAACCCTTTGGATGAGTAACCTCTTCAGCAACACAAGCATCAACAGAGAGAAGGACGGTCCTCTGAGGCCCTGTGAACCGGTTGTGTTGTTTCTCAAGAGCTCTGAGAGAGCAATGCAGGAACTCACATCTTAAGCAAGGACCTGTAGGGACGAAAGGTAGAGGAAGAGTGGACTTGACTGGGTTCCAGAGCACTCTGTGCAGGGACCCTGCAGAAACACGTGGCTTGGGAAATACACGGCAGATGCTGTAAGATCGGTAGGACGCAGATCTCATCCATAGTGTATTCATTTGTCCTGACGGAAGACTTTAAGATCTTCAGTCCTCTCCTTCTGAAGGCCAACATCATCTCAGGCTTTCCCGAGAGGTATATCCGCGGCCTTCTCAAGACCCTCACATCGGCAAGTATTTCTAGAGTGTCCATCTCCCTTAGAACGTGCACAAGAAACGAGAAAGAGTCACGAACAGCCCACTGGGGGATACATACAGGCTTTAACTCATAGAGTAGATGATATTGTTCACATTCAAAGACTATATTATTAATTTGTGACAAGGTCTCACTTTGCAGCCCATGATCCCCTGGAACTTGCCTTATAGGCCATGCTGCCAAGTGCTGGGAGTAAAGGCGTGTGACACCGAGCCTGGCTAAGGTTACTTTTGTGTTTGTGTAAGTGAGTGCAGCATGCATGCAGAGAGGGACTGAGGGCAGTGGGTCCCTTGGGTGGTTGTGAGCCACCTGCCGTGGGCGTTGGGGAGATTGTGGTCCTCAGGACAAACAGCAAATACTCTTAATCACTCGGCCATTCTCCAGCCCCTCGTTCTCCTTTCAAACAACTGGAAAAGACCTCGAGTTCCTTCAAAGGGCCAAGGCTCTGCTGGACTTGTCTCCATGCGTCTCCATATTCAGTCACGCCTCCATCCTGGCTTTCTGACACTTCTCCGATTGGAAAGGAGTTCTGTGAGGCTCGGGTGTCTGTCCCATTTGAAGAAACATCATTGCGAGAGATCTTCAGGTCAAAGACGGGACGATTGTGACATACAGGGACATCTTCAGGGATGTAGCAGGAAGTGCTCACGGCAGCCTCTGGGTTCTGTCGCATGCACAGGATGTGCCCGTGTGAGTGCCTGCGTGTCTGTCTGCCTCTAGCTTCACTGTCTTTTGCTTATTCCAATGCTATTTCTCTCTCCACAATCAGCTTTCTCTGGACTCTTGGCCTCTCTGCTATAAAACCTGTGGTTGCTTTGCCCATGTAGACCCCACTCCAAGCTCAGCAATGGCTCATAACTCAGCTCCCAGCAAACTCAGACCAGACCTCCTGGCAATCTCAGTCCAGGGATAAGCCCTCCTATTATTTCCTGTGCTAGTTTTTGCCTTGGTTTTCGGATGTAAAGATCCGGGGGATTATTGATCTGATCTATCTTACTGTCAACATGTTTTGGACTCATCAGTTTTGCGTGACTACAACACTAATTAGCATCATTTCTAGTCTCTCCCAACTTCTGTACCTAGCTTTTTGTGCAGACTGCCCCCCTCAGCTGCCCCAACTTACCTACTTTCTCCTTTTCTGTCCATTCCTTTGTTTGTGTTTTGAGACAAGGTATCACTGTGGCCCAGCCTGAATGGGAATTCACTGTAGGCCCTAAGCTTGTGACGACAGTCTTCTTGCTTCAGCTTCCCAAGTGCTGGAGTTGTGTGAGGCACTGTGTCTGGTCTCATCTTTTACGTGCTGTTTTCTGGGAGCTGAGGATCAAGTTCGGGGCCTCCCACATCCCAGGCAAGTGCTATACTACTGAGCTTTGTCTATAATCCCTTGCCCTTTTCCTGGAGAAGGAAACAATTGAAGAAGGGCGGTGAGTAACTGTGACAGGTGACAAAACTTAAGGACCAAGTTTGCTAGGAGGTTTCTCCATCTGGCCTGCACCCCGTTCCCCACCCCCTTGCTTTCCCACTTCAGCCTCTAGTCATTGGCTGCTTCCGATGACCATCTTCACTTCACTTACTTACCCAGCTAAACTGTCATCTTCTTGGAATGGGAAAACTAACCAATAGGCTCAGAGCTCCACCCAGACAGAGAACTTTCCCAGTCGTCTCTACAGTGTCACAAAGTTCAGTGATCTTGCCAGAACCCGTGGGGACAAGGAGAGACTGACTACCTGCCCTCTCAAGTCGGCTTATTTAGCAGTCTAAAGCTTAGCCCAGACCAGCCCTTCCCAGCTGCCATTTATATAAGCCACCTTAATGAGAAGTAGCAGGTCGTGCCTCACACTTGGCCCCAGCCCCACATGTGCTGAGATGTTCAACACAGCGTTGCTTTACTTCCCGACTCAGACTGCCTCAGCTCTCCTAGCTTAAAGCTGAAGCCACAGGTCACCAGAGCTGATTTGTTTTTTCTCAAGTTCAAATCCAGGGTGAGGGGATGTGCAGTTTGTCGTGACTAATAGGTTGAAAGCCCGTGGGACAGACGACACTGAAAGAAAGAAAGTGAATGGAAAAGAAACCGTCACGTTAGGGGGTTGGGGATTTAGCTCAGTGGTAGAGCGCTTGCCTAGCGAGCGCAAGGCCCTGGGTTCGGTCCCCAGCTCCAAAAAAAAACAAAAAAAACAAAAAACAAAAAACAAAAAACGAAGAAACCGTCACGTTTTCAAATAAAACTGGAACAACACACTTGAACACACTTGAACTTTGTAGAAACGATTCCCGTAGTCTATGCTTGTATCCACCCAAGCGTGCCTGATCTCATATGATCCTGGAAGCTAAGCAGGCGCTGGCTTAGTGAGTACTAGGATGGGAGGCTATCCCAATGGGGGGAAAAGCTGGACCATAATATTAAATCATCCCATTCTCCGCTTTGGTCATGTCTCCTCAATGACTGCTGTTTACCATATTGGCCTCTGGGAGGCACTGTCTCCCCTGTTAATGTGGCCCAGAAAGCAAGCCTTTCATCCACCGTGCTGGGTTCTGGCTGCTAGACTTGAACTGGAGCAACCGTGAGTGATGTCACTGTTGGCCATCTGGTGTACAAGCCAGGTTCATCCTGGGCTCCCCCAGAAGTGTCCCTTGTTGACTGTCACTGGACTTCCTGAAGACTGACTCTTATTCCCGGCCTGTGAGGATCATTTGCCAGCCCTGTTGCTCAAGGCTGGAGTAAAATTTCTCAACCAAGTCCAGAGAGGGAGAAGGCCAGTGTTCTTTCTTGCTGTGAGCAGCACCACGACTACTGAGGGGAGCCACCACGGCAGGAGAACTGGAGGCAGGAAATGAAGTACAAACCACGGGGCTACCCTGTGCTGTGTGCTGGTCTTTCTCCCCTGGCTTGCTCAGCTCATACCTTCCTTATAGAACCCGAGCCTACCTGCCCAAGGATGGTATTGTCTCTGCTGGTCTGGGCCCTTCTACACGGATGAGCAGCCAATCAAATGCCTCACAGACGTGCTCATAGGCCAGTCTGAAGGAGGTAACTCTAAAACTGAGCTTCTCTTTTGCAGGTATGGATAAATTTGGGTGAAGTTGATAAAAACTGACTGTAACAGATAGCTAATTCCTCTAGACTCAGCCAAGGAACAAGGCAGGGGAAATGGTCCTGTCAACCTTCCCAAAGATCCCAGGGTCTTTAGCATTTTGGTTTCTTCCTTTCAGGAAAACTGTGGCCGTCCTCACCCCTCAGTAACAGAGGCTTGGCTTGCTGGGTCTACATTTGAATTTACTGTGAAGTAAATTTGTATTTCACGCATACACTTGCTGGAAAGCAGCCAGTAGTCACAGTAAAATTCATTTAGCTAATTCGTTAAATTAGGATGTTTATGTTTTTATTTTCAAGGTTAGCCTTGAGCGTACGGTCACAGATCTTCCTTCCTTCACTCAGTAGTGCTCTGAACAGATTCCGAGAAGTGCGAAAAATGTAAACTTTTGATTTAACACATGTTTGGTGGGACGGAGGCCTAATCATCGTTTTAAAAACTTGGTTCTTGGGGGTTGGGGATTTAGCTCAGTGGTAGAGCGCTTGCCTAGCAAGTGCAAGGCCCTGGGTTCGGTCCCCAGCTCTGAAAAAAAGAAAAAGAAAAAAAACCAAAAAACAAAAAAATCTTGGTTCTTTAAACCTTAGGTTTACAGTGAATCCAAGCACTAGTGATTCTTTATAAAGAAAGTACGAAAGGCTTCTCAATCATTGGTTTTATAACAACCTTCTTTGCTCCAACCCTGTCAACATGTTGTTTCTTCTGGGGCCAGAGTCTGTGTCAGCATGTGTATCTGTCTCTTATTACATTTTCCTCCATTAAACAGTTATACTTGGTTCCTTTTTTTAAAAGAATTATTTATTTGAAGAGGGCATCGGATCCCATGGTTGTGAGCCACCACGTGGTTTCTGGGACTTGAACTCAGGACCTCTGGAAGAGCAGTCAGTGCTCTTAACCACTGAGCCATCTCTCCAGCCCCAGTTATACTTAGTTACTGGGTTTTGTTAAATCTTTATTTGTGTGTGTGGCATGTGTACATGTTAGTGTAGGTAGGCTTAGGGTACTTTTACCTGTTGCTTTCTACTTATTTCTTTTTTATTTTAGTTATTTAGTTTTCTGTGTATGGGTGTTTAGCCTGCACGTATGTCTGTGCACTGCATTTGTGCTTGGTGCCCTCAGAGGTCAAAAGAGGCCAATGGATCCTCTGAAACTGGGGTTACACGTGTTTGGGGGGCTACCATGTAGGTGCTAAGAATTGAACCCTGAGCCATTTGGAAGCTCAGACATCTCTCTTCCTCCTGTTATTTGAGTTAAGTCTCTCACTGAATCAGGGAGATCATAGATAAAGCTAGACTCGTCGGCCACTGGAACAGGTGTCAAGGCTAAAGTTTCTGTGGGTCACAGGGATTTGAACCCACATCCTCACACTTGCCAGCCAAGAAGGAGCCTTGCTTACTAAGCCATCCGCCCCAGCCCAGTCCTTTACCTCTAATGGTTGAGGTCTTTAACTCCTCCCAGGCATGCACATTGGTCCTTGTCATTTGGTCTTTGTGACCTAATGTAGACTTTCAGTGGAGGTCTAGACCCTGAACGTTGGTAATATATAATGTAACCCTCACAACCAAACTGCAGAGAACCACTATTCCAGCATCATCCGGCAGCAAGAGGCAGAACTGGGGGTTGAAACTCGGTCCACCTTGAACCCACAATATATAATAAGAACATGTAATAATCTCTCAATGCCCAAGTGCATTAGGACAGCTAACGTTCAAGTGTAAGAGCTGACCAAGACTTACCTGCGAGGTTTTTTTGTTTTTTGTATTTTTTTTTTAATTTATTTTCATTTTCAGAGAGAGTAATGAGCACAGGGCGAAGAAAGGCCTTTTAGACCTGTAAAAATAGCTTAGCGAGAACCCCACTACACCCAACGCTGCACCTCATAACCAGAACCCCGGGGGACACCACACCCTGATGGGAAGCAGGCACAGATGCCCACTGGACCGTGTATAAGCAGAGACCGAGAGCTATGCTGTGCTCTGCACATCTGGAGAAATGTCACCTGGAGAGACACCACCTTGATCCACCCTGAAGCCGGGGAGTCTCTCCCAGGATTCTGACCCTCGAATCAGAGACTACGGTTGGTTATTGACTGACCTCTAGCTAAGATACAGGGCACAGGAGAGCAGCCTCGGGGAGGAAGGCTTGGGACAGAAGTTAGGAATTCAGGCTGTGAACCTTGTGTGATGACCCTCAGCGTGATAAAATACAACTTCCGTTTTTACTAACTTGGCATGTCTACCTTCTCCCTTGTGACAGTATAGTCTGTCTAGACAGCAGGATCTTACGCTGTCCTTAGAAAAGGTCAAACCAAGGTGGCTTCTTGCTATTCCAAGGGCCCACACTGGCCCCAGGGAGAAGGGTGAATTCCTGACTTCAGGACTTCCTCTACAAAGGCACAGGCTTCTGCCTTAAGACTGGGTAGCCCAGAGCTGGTCGCAGGAAGGAAGGAACCAGAACCCTGAGGGGGAGTCACTGTGGCAGAACTAACTCCCAGGAAGGCATGGGCTTCTCTGCCTTAAGACGGTAGTGGAAGCAGTTCCCTCAGTTACCTGAGAGACTGGACAGCCAAGAGAATAGTAAGCAGGGCAGATCAAGGTGGCGTCTCTCCAGATGTGCAGAACCTTGCCTATACACTGTCCAGTGGGCATCTGGGGTTCTAGGACTGTGCCTGGTCCTCAGTGAGGGGAGTGACTTGGTTCTGGTTTGGGTTCAGCCTTGGGGATAGTGGGGACCCTCGCTATTTTTACACTATTTTTACACTGTGCTATAATTTGAGGGTCAGGTACCGGGAGGAGACTCTCCAACTGCAGGACAGACCAAGGTGACATCTGTGCAGATGTGCATAACAGAGCTCTTGGACCCCGCTTATACACTGTCCAGTGGGCATCATCCAGGCCTGTGCCTCGTTATCTCCAGTGATGTCCCGGGTTCCCATTATCAGATGCAGCCCTGGGTGTAGCGGAGTTCCTCACTAAGCTGTTTCTACACGTCTAAGAGGCTTTTTTTCTTTAACTGTGCTCATTACACTTTCAAATCTTTATCTATCTTGACTTTCATGGGACTGTTTTAACCTCCCCCACCCCTCTAACCTGATAAAACGGTTGTTTACTAAAAGTCCCATTGAGGCATTCCAGGAGTTTGAGGGCCTGGAGCTGTAAAAACCCCCACCCCAACCCGAACCCCAGCCAATAGGGAAAATTCGAAGTCACCTCCTGGGTTAGAAGGAAAACCAAACAGGCTTCCGGGCCCTGTGTTTGCTTTACCCAGCACACACGCTCGAGATAGAGTGAAGTTTGCTTTATCCGGACACTGAAGGTGTGGTGATCTCTTTGTCATCTCAAACTTACTTTGAACTGAGGCAGGAGGATCTCTGCATTCAGCAAAAGCTAGCTTTGAGCTAGAAAACAGAACAAAGAGGACGGGAAACTCTGGAGCCTCAGGGATGTTAGAATTTTGGGAAGCCCGCTTGAGCCTCCAGTGTGCTGGGATAACCGGCGGAGGGACTTGCCCTTCTGTTTCTGCTCCCTAACCTCCAGCCTCCTCAGCACCCCACCGTCTCCTGGGCTCCATTTCCGCCGCTACTCCTGGAGTGAGCTCTTCCCTCTAGGAGGGACTGCTCTGACCTGCATAGCTCTTTTATTTGTGTTTTTAAAATAAGGTATGCCGGCACTTTGTTCAGCGGGGAGAGCCAACCGCAAACAATACACAGGAAACTGCGGGGGAGGTACGAGGGCGACTTCTTTTGCTCCCGGCTGTAATTCCTGGCTCCTATTGAAATGGTAAAAGCGTGAATTGCTAATTGGCCTCGCTCTGAGGTCCTGTACTTTCCCTAACCTGAAGGTACAGCACAGGCTTTTGTGGGTGTTCTTTCTACTGAAGTGAGAAATCGCCCTCCCGGAGGAACTTTGTAAAGAGGGGAAAGTCAGGCAATTAAATTAATCTGGGATTCTGACGGGGCCGGAAACTATCCCCTCAGGGTATTTTCTCCTTAAACTTGAAGGAGAGGTTAGCTCCTAGGGCAGGCCAGGAGGTCAGATGACAAATAAAGCTTTCAAAGAAGTTGTTTAGAGGATTACTTGCTCTGTCAAGGTGAAACAATTATCAGGGGAAGGGCTTACCAGAGGTGTGTGGAAGCCTTGTCTCACAAAGAATAAGACGTAGGTTGAAATTGTCTTTTAATTAAGCTCAATAAAAAAATTGAAATGACCTTCAGTGGAGAAGTGAATAGAGACAATACCAGGTGGGGGATGTGGGGGTGGCAGTGGGAGTCGGAGTGGGAAGGAACACAAAGAGAAACTCTCCTGGTTGGTGGTTTACTGCTGGGGCTGAGCCCTTCCAGCCCCCGGTTTCGAGCTTCCAAAAGTTCCCTGGCCCCGCCCTTCCTTGCTCCACCCCCTTCTTCCAACCTCAACTTGATTGATTGATCGGGTTTTCTTGTTGATTTAAAAATTTCCCCTCCCTCCCTCCCTTCCTTCCTTCCTTCCTTCCTTCCTTCCTTCCTTCCTTCCTTCCTTCCTTCCTTCCTCCTTCCTTCCTTCAGACAGCCTCGATCTGTGTGTGCCCCTCCGCTTGATATACCAACTGGAGATTACTCTTGGCAATCCTCCTGCCTCTACACCCAGGGTACTGGAATTACAGACGTTTGCCACCACAGCCAGCTTGCGTTACCTGTTTTAAGCCTGGTTTGCCCGATGTTTTCAGTTCCTGGATGTTCTGACTGCAGGTCGTCTCGGTTCCCTGCACCCAGACCACTTTCCATCCCAGAGTTGGTCCTTAGTGTCCTCCGACCCCCTGGCCATCACTTTCAACGCCTACTCACCGTCTCTGTGTAGTTGCAGTCCTACAGCGTTTAGCTCTTGGCCCTTTGTGCCACGCTCCCTGAAGGGAAGGATTTGGGAAGAAAGCCGCAGTGACAGCTGTGTAGTTGACAAGGGTAGGTGGTAGGAAGACTCAGAGGTGGTGTCTTGTCTCTGTGTGCTTCCAGGTCCCCTGACTGGTTAGTAACTGTCTGGAGCCCAGTGACAGGGGCTTCTGCCAAGCAAACCTTCAAAACACTCCTATTCGTGCATTTGTTTAAACCCGTCAGCTCTTTATTTCTCCACCTGAAGCTATAGGGAAGCCAGAATAGTCTGAGGGTGCCCTCGTCTTCCTTCTTGAAGGTCTCTTAGTTTGGCCAGGAAAGGCAGGGGGCGGTTTAAGGAATGGCCTTTACCTAAGTGAACCTAAAGTGTTGCGTCTTTTCCCTTCTGTGGCTTCTGTTCCGATGGTTGCAGTGGCCAAAGATCCTTCTACTCTGAACAGGGAAGGCATCATGCTGGACCCGGTCCCTACACGCCTTGTAGACTGGCTGCCCTGCTCTCTTTGTGTGCTTAAGTTTTCTTTCGTTCTAGTAACAGCCTGAGTTCACTTCGTAGGAGTATTTGGAAGTTTCTTCTAGGTCCCTTGGCATACCTTTGCTGTCCGAGGCAGTCCTGTTTACAGATTGCAGGTATGGGGTCTGCAGGGACATTTGGACCAGTCATGTTGCTCCCACCATAGTACCCAGGGCTCACTCTCACAGGAAGATTCCAAATTCAGTGCGTGCAAAGATGTACTGGTAGTGTCAGTTTGTTGAGAAAGTAAGTCCTATCTTTGGTCTTTCCCGTTAGGTTCTACGAATGGGAATTCTAAGTAGGACAAAAGGCAGATTAGCAAGGGGAAAGACGAGATGTAATCACACGTTCATTAACATATTGATAGGAACTTCCAGAAACACCATGTGATTGGGACTCCCGGCGTCCTCACAGGAGAAAAAGGAAGAAGAGTACTTATAGGAAAATAAATGACTTAAATGGCTGGGGTAAAGGGACTCAGGACAGCTTTCTGAGAGTGTGCTGGGATGTGCCTTGGAGACTTGTCGTCTCTGGCCGAGTCAGCCTTCCCTGCCTTATAATGATTGAGTTAGTTTGGGGAGGTTCTACTTTTAGAATGATTTCAGGAACTGAAATGCCTCTTGCTGGAAATAATTTCAATGCTGCCATGTCATATTCCGGACCTCTTGAAGGTCTGCCTTTGTGTACATGATTCTACTGGAGAGAAGGAGGCAGAACACAATTGTGCTCCAAAATTATGCATCTAAAAATATTTACTATTAGTCTCTCTCTCTCCCTCTCTCTCTCTCTCTCTCCCTCCCTCCCCATCCCCCCATCCCCGTATGTGTGTGTTCCACATGTGTGATGGTGGGAGGTGCTTGTGGAGGCCAGAAGAGGTCAAGAGCGGAATGGTTGCTGGGAACCAAATTCAGCAACTCCGCAAGAACAGGACATCCTCAATCACTGCTGAGCTGTCTCTCAAGCCCCGGTACACCCGGTATATCAGTGTTTGTATTTGAGCCAAGGAGCCGTCAATCAAGTTACTAAAGTACATTTAAAAACAAAACAAAACGCTGGGGATTTAGCTCAGTGGTAGAGCGCTTACCTAGGAAGCGCAAGGCCCTGGGTTCGGTCCCCAGCTCCGAAAAAAAGAACCAAAACAAAACAAAACAAAAAAACGAACCCTTAAAACCAAACTTTTAAAAGAGCGATTATGGTATTAGTTACTAGGTCGAGACGACACTGGAATTTCAAGTATAAAATAATGCTTACCCAGCAAGTTTCTTCCTCACCAAATTAAAGAGGCGAGAAATGTATAAGAATATCTACTTTTTGACACTGCGAGGGGCTGAACAAGGGCATCATAAACTCTCCGCAAGCTTTCCACCACCCAGCAGCAAGAAAAAGATTGTAAGTCAGGGGCTGGAGAGATGGCTCAGCGGTTAGGAGCACCGACTGCTCTTCCAGTAGGCCCTGAGTTCAAATCCCAGCAACCATGTGGTGGCTCACAACCATTTGTGATGGGACCTGATGCCCCCCTTCTGGTGTGTCTGAAGACAGCTGCAGTGTACTCACATACATGTAATAAATAAATCTTTAAAATAAAAAAAAGGGGGGCTGGGGATTTAGCTCAGTGGTAGAGCGCTTACCTAGGAAGCGCAAGGTCCTGGGTTCGGTCCCCAGCTCCGAAAAAAAGAACAAAAAAATAAATTAATTAAAAAATTAAAAAAAAAGATTGTAAGCCAGATTAATATTGTTGGTGTGCTTCTGTTTACGAAGCCACTTCTCTGTGTTGTGTGTCTGTGTTCATTTTACAGGAAGGAGCCTGTTCACTGGTGGTGATGTGGATCGAACCTCACACAAACTATGCAGATAGATGCCTTTCTGCTGAGCCACATTCTCACCCTCACCGCCCCCTTTTATACCAAAAGACACAGTCTTTTCCCTTTTCCTTCAATAAGTATTTGCTGCATCAGGCTCTGTTCTGTTTGGAAGCTTTGGTTTGACTGTGTGATGTGGGGAAGAGCAAAAGGAAACAGCAGCTGGGAGGCTTTCCGCATGGAGGTGTCAGGTTCAAGGTCCTTGCCAGAGCTGAGGCTCCATTTACAGATCTCTCAGCTGAGGCCACCGCCCTTGCAGTTCCTTACAGGTTACTCCCCTGCGCTTCTCCTGCCCTGCTTCCCTCACACATCCTCTGCTTAATTCTCCACCTGGGCCTGGCCCGCAAGGCCGAGGAGTGACACAATTTAATTCTTACACTGTCAGCCAAGAACAAGTATTGCTTCTGCTTTGTGCAAAAGAATATATATATTTCTTAAGATATATATATAACTTTACATATATTTCTTAAGTTATACATATAACTTTTTATGATGAAAAATTAATTTTATGTTTCTTATGTGGAATTAAATATGTCCTCGGCTACTGCAGCTTTTGTTTATGTTGACTGGTCGGATATTTAATAGATAATTTCAAGATGTCTCCTGTGTTTGCTGTGGTTACAACTGGGGTTCCTGGGAGCTCGTATGAAAACTTGGAAGGGGGCGAAAGTGCTGACAGCCAGCAGTCGTGCTCTGTGGCATAATTCTGTAATTGTGGTAAATAGAAATTTTGCCCCAGTGCTCCACATTTTCACACCAGGCACGGATTTCTTCCATGAAAATAAGAAGCGTGTCAATGTGCTATAGACTATGGTAATACAGGTGCACAGCCAAGGGAAAGATCCACAGAACCCTGTCTAAGAAACAACGGTAAGGAGAAAACATACGCCAGTGTGAGCTGTGAACCAGCCGGGGAAAACCCAAAATGTACTAGTTTCAAAATCAGTATGCCACACACATAAACTAGTAAGAATCAAATCTTGTGATCATTTTATAAGGAGTGTATGCATGTCTTAATGTTAAGAAAGGCAGGCTGGGCAGTCTAGTTTACAAAGATGGGTAGGGCACCTGAAGTTTGAAAGGTGGGCAGAAGCAGGGAATAGAACTGGCAGGGGGTTAGAGGACAGTGCTCACTAATGTTTGGTTTTGAGCTGCCCAGACGTCTCTACATCCTGCTTCCTTCTCTACATAACGGAAATGACTGCCACTGCACTGGGGTTGTTAAGTTACAGCCAACTGGAAGTGGGCGCTGACCAGGCTGAAGGGGAGTTAGAGACAGAACCGTGGACTTGTCCACGGCCTTTGTGAGCATTAGTCCAAGGAGGAGGAGATGTGGTGGGGAACATCTTGTTTTTAGGCTGGGTTCTAGTAAAGTACCATTTGTATGCTGCTGGGTAAGCCAGGGAGGAGGGGAATAGCAGTGTTTGAAGGAGAGAGCAATGTGGAGAAGCTGAGAGGGTGGGATTTGCTGTAGGAGCAATGTGGAGAAGCTGAGAGGGTGGGATTTGCTGTGGGAGCAAAGTAGAGAAGCTGAGGGAGTAGGATTTGCTGTGGGAGCAAAGTGGAGAAGCTGAGGGAGTGGGATTTGCTGTGGGAGCAAAGTGGAGAAGCTGAGGGGGTGGGATTTACTGAGAAGTACCAGGTGGGACCAAGGGGTGGGCACAGAAGTGCTGGTAGCAGAGACTGGGAGGATTTGAGAGTTACCTTGGTTTTCTTTTGGTCCTGGTGTGTGGGCATGTGATCAAGTCCTTTCTTTGAACAGAGAAAGTGACCAGAGAAGTGACTGGAGGAGGCTCAGAAGCTACGAAACTAGCTAGCTGTAGAGAGAACAGGGGGCAAGCCGACAGGAAATCTATTGCAGGGTTGTGATGTTCAGGGATCCTGGACGTCAGTAGGCTAAAATGCTAAGTGAGGTCAGGCAGAATGTAGTCTACTGGCCTTCAGGCATAATCACTGGGCTAAAGTCAAAGGGTCAGCAGGGTGGCTTCCTTCTGAAAGCTGTAGGGGACTGGATCTTTGTCTTCGGCAGTTTCGGGAGGCCACCTGCATTCCTCGGCTTGTATCCTCCATCTTCAGGGCCAGTAGCGAAGTGTCCTTATGATCCTCCACCATTACGCAGGCATCGCTCCCCACCGACAGACACACTTGTCACCCTCTGATAGGACTCTAATTTCATGTCTGCAAACCCCCACCTCCTTTGTTAAAGTAATATACTTCTAGGTGTGCAGCTTAGGGGTGTGTGTGTGTGTGTGTGTGTGTGTGTGTGTTCCTGTCTTCCACAGTTAGTAAAGTTTTTATATAATTGACTTTTAAAACTTTTTTTTCTAGCACTTGGGAGGCAGAAGCAGGGGGATTTCTGTGAGTTTGAGGTCTACAAAGCGAGTTCCAGGACAGCCAGGACTGTTAAGCAGAGAAAGGCTGTCTGAAAAACCACAAACCACCAACCAACCGAACAAACAAACGAAAAATTCTTCTTTTTATGAATGGCCTTCTTTTTATGAATGAGATTTGTAGCAGCTGTACAGTGGAGGGCCTGTCTTCTCTCAGGCCCTTGTGGTTTGTGTTGTTGTTTACAAAATGCTGAGCTAAGTATGTTAAAATTGAAAGTTTCATATTGTTGAAAATGTTGGGCATACCTGCTGTGCCTAGAGCTTTCAGGACCAAAGGCCATGGTCTCTGTGACCTTATAGCTTGGTCTATACTGTGACTTACCGGTCGGCCAGGGCCGGATAATGAGACCTGTCCCAACAAAAGAAGTCAGATAACCTAGTAAGAGTGCTCTCAATCTGTTAGTTAGATCCAATTACAGGCCCAGGGCCAGGCTCCTTTGTTCGTTATCTTCACTCAAACGCCTACATTTATTATTTCAAAGGAAATGTAGAGATGTAATTTCAGCTACAGTTTGGTTTGCTTGCTTGTTGTTGAGGCAGAGTTTCAAGTACTCCAGGCTGGCTTTGAACTTTGCATCTAGACCAGGGTGTCCTCGAAACTTCTGATCCTTTTGCCCCACCTCCCACACATTTGCCACCAAACCTTGCTCAATTGCCAATGTTTTACCAAAATACATCCATTTCATGGCTTGTGCTTTCTCAGACAGCCTTCTCTGAATGGTTGTCTATATTTTTTTGTGAGACACACACACACACACACACACACACACACACACACACACACACGTACGTACGTCTTCATTTATCCTGTGATAGCAGATAAAAATAAATTCTGAATGTCTTTTTCTTCCTGTTATACTCGTGATTGGACCCAGGCTCTGGAGCAGGTGTTCCCCCACCAAGCTACACTCCCAGCCTCAACTTTTGTAGGGAGGAGGAGGAGAGGAGGAGGAGGAGGAGGAAGAAGAGGATGAGGAGGAGGAGGAGGTGGTGGTGGTGGTGGTGGTGGAAAAGGAAGAAGAAGAGGAGGAAGAGGAGGAGGAGGAGGGGGAGGCTGCTTCCCTTCAGTTTGTCTTTACCAGGAGCTGCCAATTTCTAACTGCTTAAGCGAGTCTGCCTGGGCACCCGCCGTGTGGAAAATGCTGAGTTTATCTTCACGCCGCCTGGTATGTACATGAGCTGGGAGCTGTGCGGAAGGCTTCCCTTTATAAAATTAGCAGTGTCCTTAGTCCTCCTTCCATGACGACACTGACTGACGACAGGGAACAACTGCTTGTAGGCTGGTGAATGAATTGGTTTCTGCCAGGGCCTCTGGATGCTGGTTGCTAAACACAAGGGTGCAAAACAGGGAAGGACATAACCTCCCTCCTCTCACGTAGCCTGCTCTTTGACGGTCCTGTTGTGGTTCCCAGACAGTGGGCACCGAGAGCCTTTGCCGTCCACGGTCTATGCTCTTGTGGGTTGTAGGTAGGCGCAGATGTATGAGAGAGCTGCTGGCTTCTACTTGGAAGAGGAAGTTATAGGACAGGATCAGTTTTTCCCCAAGACTAATTAAGAGTCAGTGGCATAGAGACAGTCGTGGCAGTACCTGTCGGGAACCCCAGCTCTGGGGAACTAGGCAAGGTGGAGGATCAGGAGAGAACATGGCTCAATAGGTAAAAATCTTTGCTTCCTCCAGCAGGAGATGTGAGTTTGGATTGTCAGTACCTGAGCAAAAGTCAAGCATGCTGGGATGGCCTTCTAATTTCAGCACCTGGGGTGGGAGTCTGGGATCAGAGGTAGCCAGATCCTGAGGGCTCACTAGCCAACCAGGCTGGCCTAAACGACAAGCTCCCCTACACATACGTGTTCACATATGCACACACATACACACACACACACACATACACACACACACACACACAGAGAGAGAGAGAGAGAGAGAGAGAGCGAGAGCGAGAGCGAGCGAGAGAGAGAGAATAGGTGATTTGAGTTTCAGACATCAAAGGTGGCCACGGAGGAACAGTTCAGTGTGTGCTTGCCGTAGTCCTAGCAACTCTACAGCCAAAACAAACACGGCTCAAACCTCACTCACTACCATAAATATCAACGATTTCTCGGGCGCTCTGACTTCCTCGCCACATACTGTCTTAACTCCTGGCTGTCTGGTTCCCACCTCTTTTGTAAAAAAAATAAAAATAAAAATCATGGAAGGCTGCAGCCAGATCTTAGGAATTCTCTCAGTTTGGGTCCCCTGTGTCCTGTCTTCAGTACTCGGCCTCTTCCTCTCTTTGGTCCAAATGCTCGCTCCTTCTGTAATTCCAAGACTGCTTCGAAGTGTGTTTCGCTTGTTTTTTTTTGTTTGTTTGTTTTTTTGTTTTTTTTTTTTTCCTTTTCTTTTTTTCGGAG
Source organism: Rattus norvegicus (assembly GCF_021556685.1). Classification (NCBI taxonomy): domain Eukaryota; kingdom Metazoa; phylum Chordata; class Mammalia; order Rodentia; family Muridae; genus Rattus; species Rattus norvegicus. The sequence goes on from NC_141547.1 coordinate 15,987,972, forward strand.
CTGGGGACCGAACCCAGGGCCTTGTGCTTGCTAGGCAAGTGCTGTTTCGCTTGTTTAGTAGCCATAAAGGCAGTAAATAGAGGAAGCCGAACTCAAAATGGATTAGCAGGTGGTCTGGATACCTGGGAGGTCACCTAAAGCAGGGTCATTTTCTGTTGACATGTTCAGAGGGCAGGACATCTGAGCACAGGGTGTTCCCTAACTCAGGCCAAGGAGCCTGGTGAGCGTTAGGTACAAAGCTGCAGGTGGACGCAATGAAACTCAGCACAAAAGCCCTGCCTTATAAATAGTGATTCAGACGCACACGCTGCCGTTACCTGGGTAACTATGACAACAGCTCCCTGGATACAGAAGCCAGAGGATCAGGAGTTCAAGGCCATCCTCACTGTCGGGTGAATTCAAGGCCAGATTGGGAGAATTCTCCCATTCTCCCGTTCTCCCCAAATATCTGGGTTTTGAAGGTAAAGAAAAAAGAGAAAGCAGTAGGGTTTTGTTTTTGTTTGTTTGTTTATTTATTCACGTCAGACGGGTAATATGTTCATGTCCTAACAAGGTTTAGTGGGCGGCACTTATCACGCACATGGCATGAACACCCAATCATCACGCTTTATGAACCGAAAGGATCTGTTTGTTTATTTTTTAAATATTTTATTTATTTATTATATATGAGTATACTGTAGCTGTCTTCAGACACACCAGAAGAGGGCATCAGATCTCTTTACAGATGGTTGTGGGCCACCATGTGGTTGCTGGGATTTGAACTCAGGATCTCTGGAAGAGTAGTCAGGTGCTCTTAACCGCTGAGCCATCTCTCCAGCCCCTGTTTGTTTATTTTTAAAGACAGGTCTTACACTGTAGCCTAGGTTGCCCTGGAACTCACAAGGTAGCCCACGTGGGCCTCACATTCTCAGCCACTCCCCTTCCCATTAGGTAGACAGATCCATCTCCCCAGTGACTGTCCACATTTTAGGATTCAAGTCGGGGCAAAACCACCCATCCCACCTTAAGGGAATAAAAGATAGTTTATTCTGGTACCGTTTTGATTGACCATGCCCTGGGAACACAGATCGAGGTTATCCCTAAATCCCGTGTACCAACACCAGAGCAGTTTCATAGTTTTCACAGAACAAAGAAATCCACGGATCAAGGACACTTAAAGCACAGCGTCGGCTGCGTTAGAGGTCGTCATAGCAAGGCAGGGAGAGAGGCTTTCTGCAGGCCTAAGATGCTGTCTGATGACATTCTTGGTTTGGGGGTTGGTGGATTCCAGCAGCTCTGCTACATCAATAGACTGCAAAGGTTTTTCTCTGTTAGTCACAGGATGTTAGTTCCAATACAGAGGTAGGTGGGCAAGGAATGGGTGTTCCTAGGAGCTGAAGGTAGCAGGATAAGGTAGTTAGCCTCTGGACATGTAACATTCCAATCCTCCCTAGCACGGAACTTCTAATCAGTCAGTGGGTCCCTGCAGACGCACCTTCTTTGAAAGGACGTCCTTTCACAAGTAATCCATACCCACTGAGTAAAATCCGTAGAGGGCAACTCAGGTATCATTGGTTGGGGAGGTGATTTCATTGTGCTCCCTAGGTCTGGAACCCCTCCACCCCACCCCCATCCCCAGTGTGATTCCCGCTGAGCAGTGCTCGCAGAGACCAGAGAGTAGCAGGGGGAAGTTGGGAAGCCCTTGGGACTCAGGACATTTCACTGTACCAGCTTGTCGGAAGTGACAAGGAACATTAGTGCTCATTCAGGGACAAGGACAAGGAGGGCCAGATGATACTGTAGTCAAACCTCCAGTGTTGGTTTTGGCTTTTGTTTAGCTTTTCTTTCTTTTTTTCTTTTCTTTTTTAAGAATTGAAATTTTATTTAGAAAAAAGAAATCCCCGCCCAGCCCAGGCGTTTCCAGGGCTCAGCTCTTCCCAATCACCATCCCTCTTCTACCTCAGCTTCCGGCACACAATTATGATGCTGCTACTCTGGTGAGGGGCTCCTCCAGGTACTGCACCAAGGCCTTGGCCTGGAGCATTCCGAAGCCTACAGTCTCCTTGGGATACACATACATAGCAGAAAGTTGGCCACCCTGGTAATGGCTACCCGGTCCTCCGTGCAGTCCATGAGGATAAATTTGAGACTGTCTTCATTAAACGCTTAGTACTATTGTACGTGACCCAGATATTACTGGTGATGGCCGTGGTGGCCCTGCCTCTGTGTCCCCATAACTGGAGTAGGCCAGCATCAATGCCTCATTACTCAGCAGTAGGGTGCTTTGGACTCCTCCACTGCTGGCTTGGCTTAGCACCGGTGTCAAAGCCCTAGGAAGCAGCTTGCCTGCTTCTCTAACTCTGACCTGTACCCACATGACCCTACAGTCGTACCCTTTTGCTCTCCCTCAGCCGCTTCCGGTGGTCGGGGAGCCCAGCCAGGAGGCCTTGTTTAGCTTTTCTTAAAGTATAAAGTTCAGGGGCTCTTAGAACTTCTTGTTGTTGTTGTTGTTACTTCAGGCCAGATTTGGAGGCGCAGAACTTTAATCCTAGTACAGAGGGAGGCAGAGATAGGTGGATCTCCCAGTTTAAGGACAGACCAGTCTATTTATGAAGCAATTTCAGGACAGCTGAGAACCCGTTTTTAAAAAATGATAATGGTGATGATGGTGGAGGTGGTGGTGGTGGTGGTGATGCTGATGCTGATGCTGATGGTGTTGGTGTTGGTGGTGATGCTGATGTTGATGATGGTGATGATGATGATGGTGGTGATGCTGGTAATGATGATGGTGATGATGATGGTGGTGATGCTGATGTTGGTGGTGATGCTGATGTTGATGGTGATGCTGATGGTGGTGGTGCTGATGTTGATGATGATGGCGATGATGATGATGACAGAGCAGCAGCAACCGCAGGGATGGGGATGGAGCTCAGTTGGTGGAACACTTGCTAAGCATGCATAAGGCCCTAGGTTTGATCCCTAGCACAGACATTCAAATAAATAACTAGTACATCAGAAACTTTCAAAGCCTGTACCTACTTCAGCGAGCAGTCTTGCTGCCCCTGCCCGACCCAGCCTAAGCCACCACAGATCTACTTTCCATCTTTATAGATTTTCCTATCGTCCCATGACATTATTGTTGCTTTTGTGAACCCGGGGGTCAGCCCAGGGCCTTGCTTGCTGGACCAGTACTCTACCATTGAGCCAGTTGCCTCCCCCAGCCTCCGGTGATGGGCCTCCCCAATACAGGACTCGGGGTGACCTTTGTGATTTTTATGTAGTTTTCTGCTCGTCTGTTTGGGGTAGGGTTGGTTTTTGGAGACAGGGTTTTATTTTGTGGGCCTGGTTGCTCTGGAGTTCACTGTATAGCCCAGGCTCATTTGGAACTCACAGGGATGCGCCTTTCTCTGTCTCCATGGTCCTGGGAGGTGCCATGGCTACTTTTATATAGTTTTAACTTCTTTTAAAGTCCAACATGTGTACATATCAATGACGGCGCTAAGGGTACCTGGAAGAGAATGGGGGACAAGAGACGCGAAGAAGGACGCCAAGACAAGAGTCTGATCAAGGCGACAATTTTTTTTCCCAAGGCTGAATTTATACCGTAACAGGGGTAACAGAGGGAGTGGGTAAGTGTGAAACATTTACACAAGCCAAGGACACAGTATTCGTGTGGTCAGCTGATGTCAACAGGATGTTGGTTTTTCAGAAAGGTTATAGGTCATCACATTGGGGATCTTGACATCAGATGTATTTCTCAGCAAGGTCAGAACTTTATCATATCATTACTCATCCTGACCACCAGATTTGTATTAGTCTTCTGCAGCTGGCTGGGGATTTTCCACGAACCCAGTCATACTTAACGCTAACCATAATAATAACATCAATAATGGAGGGCTTCAAGGGCATCGCTTCCAACATATACAGAGAAAAAGTATCAGACATGCTAATAAAACCTGGCTTACTGAGCCTACCAGGTAAGTCGCATCCAGATCTAAAGACCCCAACCTCACCAGCCCCTGGGATGCCCAGCTCCTTCCAGAGTAGCTTTTCTCACTCACAGAGTCATAGACCACTGCTTCTTTTGCACTTACAGCAACAGGGTCATAAAGTCCGCCTGTGTCTTTCTGTCAGTCCACCTGTGTGTCTGTCTCTCTCCAGGGTCTCATCACATAGCCCCAGGAACTCAGGCTGGCCTGCAATACACAGAGGTCCTCCAGCCTCTGCTCCTGGAGCACGGAAATACAGGTGCACACCCTGCCCAGTACATCTTTTGTGTCCGGCTGCCTTTCCTCAACCTTGTGAAATGTTGTCCATGTTCCTACCCATAGCTGTCAGGAGTTGTCGTTGTTGTTGTTGATGTTTTTAATTCCACTAGAAATGTATTCCAAGTTAAAATGAAAGGTGGAAAAAATGGAGGACGAAGCATATCAAATGAATCCTGAACTTCTTCAGAGGACAGCAGGGTAAAATCCATAAGGATTCTTTTAATAGTCACAGGTTATGGCCAGCTCCCAGCCAGCCATGGCCGCCTCGCTCATCCGGGTCTTTCTAGGATTAACTCAGTGATGTCTTTGTGAAGTGTTAATAATTTTCATCCTGGTTTTTTTCTTTACACATAAAATCTGGTATAGTAGGTGAACATTTTTGGTTTTCTTTTTTTAGCCTAACAATATCTAACACTAAATGTATAGCTAGAGATGAATTTGGGTTCTGACATCTACAAGAAAATAGAAGAATCTACTTCCCAAATTACTTATATCAGTAATTACCACCAAATGTTCAAAAATGCCATCCAATGCCCTCCCAGATTTCTTGGCTGTTTCTTTTTTCTGTAGGACTTATTCTCAAAGAATCAAATGGAATGCTTCTTTTTTTTTTTAAACATTTATTTACTTTATTTATATGAGTACATTGTCACTGTCTTCAGACACACCAGAAGAGGGCATCGGATCCCATTACAGATGGTTGCGAGCCACCGTGTGGTTGCTGGGAATTGAACTCAGGACTTTCGGTTCTTTTTTTTTTTTTTTTTTTTTTTTTTTGGTTCTTTTTTTGGAGCTGGGGACCGAACCCAGGGCCTTGCGCTTCCTAGGCAAGCGCTCTACCACTGAGCTAAATCCCCAACCCCAACTCAGGACTTTTGGAAGAGCAGTCAGTGCTCTTAACCACTGAGCCATCTCTCCAGCCCCCAAGTGGAATGCTTCTTAAATGTGGCACAGTGTGCCATAGACATTCACATTTTACCTGTGGGCCAGTAACTGTCCTGGGGGACAAAGTACAAGGGAGGTTTTTGTGAGTCAGACCTTGGCTAGTCTTTCTGAATGCCCAGGGGATCCCGGAGACTTTGACAGTGTCAGATGTTACAGGATTCGAGCTGTGCCCTCGTCCCCAAAGTAAGCCCCAGTTGCTCTTCTTGAAAGGGGAATGAGGTCAGTATTGATACCAAAGGGACTAGGGTCCCTTCTCGGAATTGTCTCATTGATAAAATAATTTAAGAGTGGACTCAAGAGAGGCTTGAGGACAGTTTTATTACAGTTCAAATGAAAAACCAAACCAAACCAAACCAAACCCAGGGCAGGCCAGCTGTAAAACTGGGTGACTGCCTGGGGGGAGGAAAATGGAAAAGGGAAAAAGGCTGAGTTTCGAGCTTGCTTGGAGGTCAGACACACGGGGAACACATAGTGTCGGCAGGGAGGAGGAGGTGGGGGGAGGGGAAGGAAAGCCTAATGTCACAGAGTGTGCTTGGGTCCTAGGCAGTGAGATAGTTTCCAGGGCAGCCAGAGCTTCATAGTGAGACCCTGTCTCAAACCAAAACCAAACCCGGTAAAGTTCCATGTTTCTGAGTCCTGACTTGACCCGGAGAGGAAGACGGACACGGCAAAGCTCACGGCTATTCACGGCAGCTTGGCGGGACTGTGCTGGAGTGTAAACTTGGGGACTATAAAGTATAATATCGCATTAAAGGAATAACGATCCTGCCTTTCTCTTACGCCTGGCTTAAGGTGAACCCACATTTCTAAAGAGTGGCCCCTCCCCCTTTATGAGGAGTCATCCCTTAGCCAATCACTGAGCTTGTCTAGCTCGAGTGCTAGGAGGTTTTTCTTCGTGGGCCGGTACTGCTGCTCTAAGAGTATCTCTCGGCTTAGCAGTCAGCGCAGAAGCATGGCAGCAGGGACTCCATAATGTTAAAAAATACAACCTTGAATGTGCTTCCTCGATGGACATCCCTTCTCTGTGGCCATCAAACTAGCAACGATGCTTTCTCCTCAAACCAGGCATGGCTGGAAAAATTCTCCCTAAGCAAATGGACAGGAATCAACAATCGCTTCTACAGACTTCGTTTTGGTTTTTTTTTTTTTTTTTGTGTGTGTGTGTGTGTGTGTGTGTGTGTGTGTGTGTGGGTGAGGGAAGGAGAGGTGACAGTGGGCACCAACATGTCACAATTAACATGTGGGGGATGGAGGACAGCTTTGAGGAGTCTGTTCTCTCCTTTTACCCTTACATGGGTTCCAGAGGGGCTCAAACTTGGGTCCCCAGGCTTACACACAACTTCTGTCACCAGCCGAGCTATTTTGCTCACCCTCTTCTTCAGACTTCTCATTGAGTGTCTACCTAGCTTCTGCTCTGAATCCCTTAAGATTCTGAGAGAGAAAGCCACTGCTTTTTGTTTGTTTGTTTGTTTTAGACTGGGTTTCTCTGTGTAACTTTGGCTATCCTGGAAGTCGCTCTGTAAACCAGGCTGACCTTGAACTCTCAGAGATCCACCTGAGGGCTGGGATTAAAGGTGTGTGCAATGGCTGCCTTGCTAAGACCCTGCGTTCAAATGCTTAAAGCTATATAGTTTCTCAGTTTATAGAGGAGAGTAGAGAGCAAAGGTAGTTTGTCCTTGGATGTTCAAATGCTTAAAGCTATATAATTTTTCAGTTTACAGAGGAGAGTAGAGAGGAAAGGTAGTTTGTCCTTGGATAGGCACAGCCCTGTTCATCACTTTCTGTGAAGAAAGAGAGTTGTGCATGGAATGTTTTTCTGTGATATGTGGAGACCAGGGATGCTTAAAGAAAACCGTTTCTTTCTACACACCCCCTGACCTTTCTGAGAGGTGGTGCTATTGAGGATTGTGACCTGACTTGGGCTTGATCTGTGGTCACCAGCTCATCGCTGCTGTAGCCTAGGCCTGTGCAGAGATCACGAGGATCTGCACTTTCTAGCTGGCCTCAGTCTTGCTACACCTGCAAGCCCCCTCACGGGCCTAGGGATATAGATCAATAACAGAGTGATTGTCTAGCACAAGAGCAATCCATCCAGAAATGTAAGCAAGGCCATTAATACCTCAGCTCAAGCAGCACTCCTACAATCCTGAGAGTCTAGTTGGATAAAATCACTTCTAACCCCAGTCTGCACTGTGTGCCAATCTGCCTTAAACTTTATTATGCTACAGTGATATCAGAGTCTTTCTTTGAATGCATTTTTCCATTAGGAAATACATTCTTGGAGAACATGAAATTAATAAATATGATTTGATTACATAATGACTTTCCCAGCTCTCAAAAGGTAGAGGCAAGCAGATCTCTGTGAGTTCGAGGCCAGCCTGGTCTACAGAGTGAGTTTCAGGACAGCCTGGGCAGAACAGAGAAACCCTGTCTCACAAAACCAAACCAGAGAGAGGGAGAGGGAGAGGGAGAGGGAGAGGGAGAGGGAGAGGGAGAGGGAGAGGGAGAGGGAGAGGGAGATCTTATTCTGTAGTCCTGGCTGACTGGAATTACATATCCCTGGCTGGCTTCATATTTTTATTTTTAGATATATTTTGTTTTAGATGAATGAGTGTTTGGCCTATTTGTATGTGTGCGCACCGTGTGTATATCTGACGTCCTTGACAGAAGGCAAAAGAGAGTCCCTTGTGACTGAAGGTATAGATGCTTGTAAACCACCATGTGGGTGCTGGGAGTTGAGCCCAGGTCCTCTGTAAGAGCAACAAGTGCTCTTAAAGAGCCATCTGTAAGATGAGCCAGCTCTCCAGACCGCTAGCTTCAAACTCTCCAAAATGTTCTGTCGTGGTCTCCTTAGTACTGCAATTACAGGTTGGAGTCATGACGTTAAGGTTTATTCATTTTTCAAATCCTAATATTGTGGTTGAGTCACACTCCTTAAAGTAGTACACTCCTCTAAACCCAGCACTTGGGAGGCAGAGGCAGGCGGATCTCTGTGAGTTTGAGGCTAGCCCACTTTATATAGTGGATTCTAGACCATTGATGTTGAGGGCTACATCGTGAGATACTGTCTCAAAAAAAAAAAAAAATCCTGGGGGAGGGGCTGTGCTCAATGTATATTATTGCCTCCTTCCCAATCTTTTTTTTTTTTTTTCTTTTTTTCGGAGCTGGGGACTGAACCCAGAGCCTTGCACTTGCTAGGCAAGCGCTCTACCACTGAGCTAAATCCCCAATCCCCTTCCCGATCTTTAGGTTTGGTTGAACAATCCTTGATGGAAAACAGGCAGTCTCGTGCGAGGTACTTTTTCATCTTTTTAGCCTACTAGTAGAGAGAAGCAATTTAGATAAAGATTTTATCAAACTTTCGTGGTCCTTAAGCACAGGCAGATGGAATACCCATGTATGTGTGTGCTACATTAGAGCTCCTCTGCCCCCGCCCCCCCCCCCAATGATAAGAATTGAACCAGGGTAGGGATTGAACCAGGGTCTTGCTCATACCAGTGAAAAGCTCTCAGGGAGAACTTTCCCTCGGGATGGAGACCCTCTAACTCCAAAGACCAGACCGAGACACCACAGGATGCAATCAGCAAGAGGATTTGGTTTATTGTCGGGATACACAGGCACAGGCACCTGCGGGCGCTACAGTCACTCGGGGGACTGGCGCGCCCCACGGAACCAAGGATGGGCTTTTATAGGATTTTGGGGAGCAGAAGCAAGCATACAGAAGCAGATGCATGGTTACAGGGATATAATTGGTGGATTCTAATATGGCAAGGGTTTAGCCCGGGGGCAAGTTTCCTAGCTACCTTCTAGAAACATAACGGCTGACTCGGCCCCCAAGGGTTCAGCCCGGGGGCAAGTTTCTTAGCTACCTTCTTGGAACATAACGACTGACTCGGCCCCCCACCAGGGTGTGGGACCTCTCCTGGGGCTTTTTTTCATTGTCAGGTGCTCAACCGAAGTCGTCCTGTTGCCAGGCCTTCAACCAAACATATCTTGCTTGGCAGCGCTGTGTACTCAGTGTTCTAACCTTTCCCTGAACCAGTCATCTTAAGTACAGCCTTGCAAAATGGCGTTACTGCTGCTAAGCTGGGGTCTTTCACCAGGCTAGCATTCTGCTACTGAGCTATAATATACCCAACCCTGGGTTTTCTTTCTTGTTTATGATGCTTACTTTCATTTTTTAAAAAAAATGGGTTTCTTAGATTTCCTCAAAGAAATGCATTTCCCCTCGAGGACTGTCTTGTCCACGACCGCCTGACCTCATGCTGGTCTCAGCCTTGCTGTGCAGCTAAGGATGCCCAAGTTTCTGATGCCCTCACCCTCACTGCCCCCAGGGCTGCAGGGATGTGCTACTGTGCTCCGGATACAGTGCTGCCCTACATGTCTACTGCAGCGCTGTAGTCCCCTGTGTATGCCGCGCTGGGATTTAACTCCTGTCCTCCTGAACTAGACGAGTATGCTACTGACTGAGCCACATGCCCCATCCAGATCATAACCTTTTAGGGTTATAGATGTGTTTTAGAAGTCAATGAAATACGTGCCCTCTCAGAGAAAAAAGAAAGACACTCAAATATATAAGCAAAATGTTTATGATTGGGCTGGAGAGATGGCTCAGCAGTTAAGGGCACTGATGGCTCTTCCAGAGGTCCTGAGTTCAAATCCCAGCGACCACATGGTGGTTCATGACCATGGGATCTGATCCCCTCTTCTGGTGTGTCTGAAGACAGCTACAGTGTACTCATATGCATAAAATAAATGAGTCTTTTTTTTAAAAAGTTTGCGATTGGGGCTGGAGAGATGGCTCAGCAGTTAAGAGCACTGACTGCTCTTCCAGAGGTCATGAGTTCAATTCCCAGCAACCACATGGTGGCTCGCAACCATCTGTAATGAGATCTGATGCCCTCTTCTGGTGTGGACGAAGACAGCTACAGTGTACTTATATATAATAAATAAATAAATCTTAAAAAAAAATAAAAAGTTTGCAATCTTTACAAACTTCTCAAATATATGCATAGACTTGGGGTTGAAGCCGTTTGGTTTAAAGAAAAACAATTTACTTAAATTACGTAGATCTGTCTTTATTAATACTGGCTTATTTATGAGAGAAAGGCCAATGCTGCAGCAAGCGTGTGTTGAGGTCAGAGGGGAACTCTGTGGTGTTGATTTCCTCCTCCCACCTTTATGTGGGTTCCAGGGTCAGACTCAGGTCAAGGTCAGAAGGCACCTGGCCTTCTGAGCCATCTCAAATCTCTCTACATCTTGTCGAAAAGCTCCACCTCCTTTTTTTTTTAATTATTCATTTATTTAACGTACTGAAAGCCGTATTTAGATTCTATGCAATCTTTTGCTATTAGAGGGGAAAGCAAAACCGCGCAAACCTTTGCTTCTAACACCTTCGCCTTTGGCCACAGCCTTTATCCAGATAGGAAGCAATTAGTTACTTTCGGTTCTGTTTCCCTTTGCAAGTCAGCATGGGGAGAGCGGGTAATTTGGGGTCACGTTTCTCAAATTAGGGTGAGGCCTCACCGGGTCACGGAAGCCTGGCTAGATAGCCGAGAGTGTTCCTGTCAGTTCTGAGCGGGTGCCAAGCCATATACAGTGAGGTAGGTGGGTCAGTAAGGCAGAGGTCACGGGGTGCCTGCCTGCAGACCTTTTAGAAAGCCAGGCTTCCGGGCTGCGAAAGATAGGACACCTCTTGATTCAGAGGGAGGTGCCTGCCTTAACCTAACCTCCTCTATGCTTCTGCCGGGATGAGTGTTCTGCTGCCCTGAAAGCCCAGCCCAGCTCAGCTCCTAGACAATAAGGAAGCAGTTACCCTGGAAACACATAGATGGGATATAAGGCCAACACTGACCCTGAACAAGGTCTGCTTGGCTGTGTTCCTCTTTAAGCTGGCCTGGAGGTAGAAACCCGTGCTGTCACCGAATGGACCAGTGGCTAATCTCTGTGTAGTGGTGTTTTGTTCCAGTCAGAAATGTCTTCACGGTCAGTCCACTGTCTCTGAAGCATCCTGCCCACTGATGGATGCCCTGGGGTTTTCATGCATGTTTCTCACTGTCTCAAGCAGTTTTACAGACTAGTTACCGAAAGAGATAAGTTAAAAGATGGTTTTACTGCGGTTTACTGTGGTTTCTCTGCTCTGCTCCAAAAACCAAGTATTTGAGGCAAAAAGAGATAAGGAGGAGGCTTGTGGGGGCTGGGAGACCCAGGACAGCCATTCTGACTTTATGCAGCACTGTTGGGGGTCCCCTAACAACGGTTCTTTCTCCTAAGTCTCCTTTCCTTTCTGCTCCCTGCCAAGACTCTTGCTTTGTACCCGGGGTACCCTTGAGCTGGGTTCAAGCAGTCCCCTTGCCTCAGCCTCCTGAGTACTAGGAGACAGGAATCATGTCCACCTTACCTTGTTTATCCCAGGGGAATCATACATACATACATACACACACACACACACATATACATATATATATGTATATGTATGTATACATATGTATGTATGTATATACATACACATACACACACACACACACACACACACACACACACACACACACACACCTCTCACCAGGAGCCATGCTAAACACTACATGTAATCTTCACACCTACCCAAAGAAGCGAATGGACCTGATCATGTAATTCACGCTTCTGCATTTCACTGGGAATTGGTTCTTCAGCTCTGACTTCTCCAAGGCAGTCTCCCAGAGAGTACCCTGGCTCAGCAGTTCTCCCGGACACTGACCTAATCCCTAGGGCCTGATTAAGGAATGGTCAGAATCCCACTTCCAAAGAGAGATGCACATTCCCAATAAACAAAGTATCTCCTGACAAGGTCCCTGCAGTGCACGGTGAGCAAGAATGAGAGAGGAGAGCCAGATACAGTTGAGACATTTTATACTGTACAAATATGGTACAAAAGATGAAACATACCTGCAGCCCAGTAATGTCCAGGGTCCTCTTGTCTGACAAATTCTAGCCGAGGAAGATAAGCACCAGGCATTTCCCCCTGGACTGCAGGCAACTCCTGGCAACTTGTCACCATAGCTTCCTGAGTCCTGCATAGACTCTGTTAGAACTCAATCCAGATGAATTATTTGACAGTCTTGTAATCCAATCCTTTGTGGGTTGATTTTTGGTTATGACTGTCTTTAAAAGCTGAAGCAGGTATACAGTGGGTTTGTAGCATATATTTTATATGTATTTTTCTAGATGAGTGACATGTTTCATACATAGCAATGAAATGGGGAGGAAAAGACCTTTTAGCACAGCCTCAGCACTGGATGGTAAGACAGCAGGAAGGAGTCCTCATCAGATCCCCTCTTCACGCCATTGTAGGCTTCTCCTCTTTTCCTCTCAAAGGAGTGCTTCCCCATGAATTTAAGACTTTGTAAGGAAGCAAGCTACACCAAAGGAAAGCCCCGAAATAATCTAGCAATTTTCTTTTCTTTCTTTTTTTTTCGATGAATTCAACTTTTTTCATCTTTATGAACTTGGGTATTTCTTTTCTTTTTTTTTTTTTTTGGTTCTTTTTTTCGGAGCTGGGGACCGAACCCAGGGCCTTGCGCTTCCTAGGCAAGCGCTCTACCACTGAGCTAAATCCCCAGCCCCAAACTTGGGTATTTCTTATTTACATTTCTATTTTTTTTAAAGATTTATTTATGTATTATATATGCGTACACTGAGGCTGTCTTCAGACACACCAGAAGAGGGCATCAGATCTCATTATAGATGGTTGTGAGTCGCCATGCGGTTGCTGGGATTTGAACTCAGGACCTCTGGAAGAGCAGTCAGTGCTCTTAACCACTGAGCCACCTCTCCAGCCCCAATTTTCTTTTCAGTAAGGAATACTTGCTCAAAGGCTGGAAGTTTGTCACTTTATCAGCTGAGCCATGGCATGGGGACAGGATTTGATTTAAGACTTTTCGTTATTTTTTATTTTGTTAATATTTGTTATATTTATCTTTTTTTACATTTTACATTTATACATTTTATATTTTTATGTTTATTATTGTTGTCTTTTGCTACTATTACGTTTACTTGTGCACATGTGCACACGTGTAAGAGCACGCCACCATGCCCACGCACATGTGGAGGTCAGAGGACAGCCTGTAGAAGTCCATTCTCTACTTTGAATGTGGGCCCTGGGATGAGACTCTGGCCCAGGCCCACCTGGTTTGGAGACGTGTCTTTACTCAGAGCTACCTACCCCTCTGTATCGTGGGTATCTTTTCTTACACTGCCAACTTTATGACCCGTTCATGAGCTAAAATGGGATGGCACCTGCCGTAGTGTTCTGATGCCATGAAGAGACACCATGACCAACACAACTTAAAAGGACAAAAACAGAACACTTAATGGGGGCTCGCCCATAGTTTCAGAGGGCGAGTCTGTTTCTTTTCTTTATCAACATCTATAGATAGTTTTATTTGGTTCTCCTTAGTCTCACTTGGTTTGTCTCACCGCTTATATGATCTGGGAGTTCGGTTTGGTGTGTGGAGTTAGATGGTATAAACGTTTACCATCAGAGAGTGTCAGAGCTCTGAGAATGGCAAATGACCATTTTGCTTTGCTTTGGGTACAAAGATGGTGTTCTGTTTGATTCGGGAGTAGCATGAGGAACTGTGGGAAGGTTCAGGTAAAACATTAAGCCAGGACATTAAGACATGAGCTGTGTGGTTGGGCATTTAGCTCAGTGGTAGAGCACTTGCCTAGGAAGCGCAAGGCCCTGGGTTCGGTCCCCAGCTCCGGGGCGGGGGGGGGGGGGGGGGGGGAAAGAACCAAAAAAAAAAAAAAAAAAAAAGACATGAGCTGTGTTTCTACTTAATAAAAACTGACTATTGCGCTAGAGAAATGGCTCAGCCATTAAAGGCTAGGCTCACAACCAAAAATATAAGGAAACTGACTATCATAATTTCAATTTGAGATATATGGCCAGGCAGGTGTTCCAGGTCTGCAATTCCCACGTTCAGGAGACTGGGGAAAGAGAGTGCAGGCTAGCCTCTGTTGCAGAACAGGCTGGGACCAGCCTAGGCTATGTGGGGTCCTGTCTTTAAAAAAATCAACTAAAAAGAAAAAAAAAATCTCAAACATACTTGATTTGAGATTGAAACAAAAAAAGTCACAAAGTGTTCTTAAATATTTAAATTTGGGGGCTGGAGAGATGGCTCAACGGTTAAGAGCACCCGACTGCTCTTCCAGAGGTCCTGAGTTCAAATCACAGCAACCACATGGTGGCTCACAACCATCTGTAATGGGATCTGAGGCCCTCCTCTGGTGTGTCTGAAGACAGCTACAGTGTACTTACAATAAATGAATAAATAAATCTTTTAAAAAATATTTAAATTTAGAGCTTTAGATGTGTGTATTTTGTATTTGTATCCTAGTTAACTGTTACTATTTAACAGGATAATATGTCAGATGCCTAAACTTGAATGGCTCAAGTGTTTTTTTTTTTAATTTATTCATTTATTATCTATAAGTACACTGTAGCTGTCTTCAGACACACCAGAAGAGGGCGTCAGAATTCATTACAGATGGTTGTGAGCCACCATGTGGTTGCTAGGATTTGAACTCAGAACCTCTGGAAGAGCAGTCAGTGCTCTTGGTTCTTTTTTTTTTTTTTTTCCGGAGCTGGGGACCGAACCCAGGGCCTTGCGCTTCCTAGGTAAGCGCTCTACCACTGAGCTAAATCCCCAGCCCCTAGCAGTCAGTGCTCTTAACTGCTGAGCCATCTCTCCAGCCCTCAAGTGTTTTTTAAACCTAAGATTTATTTTTATTTTATATGTATGACTATTTTATGACTATTTTGCTGGGTTATATGTAGATATACTATGTGCATGCAGTGCTTAAGAAGCCAGAAATGGGGCTGGAGAGATGGCTCAGTGGTTAAGAGCATTGACTGCTCTTCCAGAGGTCCTGAGTTCAATTCCCAGCAACCACATGGTGGCTCACAACCATCTGTAATGGGATCTGATGCCCTCTTCTGGTGTGTCTGAAGACAGCTAGTGTGCTCATATAAATAAAATAAATAAATAAATCTTAAAAAAAAGTTGTGATCCCTGGCATTAGCTAACACCCCCCCTTAACTTTGTCTCCCTAATTTAAAAGCGATACCAGACATCAAGCAACAACAACAACAACAATAAAA
This sequence comes from Rattus norvegicus, assembly GCF_021556685.1. Lineage (NCBI taxonomy): Eukaryota > Metazoa > Chordata > Mammalia > Rodentia > Muridae > Rattus > Rattus norvegicus. The sequence continues at coordinate 16,003,305 of NC_141547.1, forward strand.
CAAAACAAAAAACCCAAAACAAACAAACAAACAAAAAGAAGCCAGAAATGTCAAATCTGGAACTTACTGAAGATTGTTGTGATCTAACATGTGGGTGCTGGTAACAGAATTCAGGTCCTCAGGAAGAGCAGAGTGTGTGTGTGTGTGTGTGTGTGTGTGTGTGTGTGTGAGAGAGAGAGAGAGAGAGAGAGAGAGAGGGAGGGAGGGAGAGAGAGAGAGAGAGAGAGAGAGAGAGAGAGAGAGAGAAAGAGAGTGTCCGTCTGTCCGTCCACTCATACCTGTATGAGAGTATGCCACATGTGTGGAAAACAAAAGAGGGTCTCAGATCCCCTGAAACTGGAATCATGGGGGGTTTATGAGCTGTCTGATATGAGTGCCGGGTACCAAAGAGCACTGTTTGCTCTTAACTGCTAATAAGTGTTAACCTTTGAGTCATTTCTTCAGACCCATATTGCCTCAAATTTTTCTTTTTCTTTTTTTTTTTAAGTTTTTTTTTAATTTTATTTATTCATTTTATATATGACGAGTACACTGTCACTGTCTTCAGACACACCAGAAGAGTGCATCGGATCTCTTACAGATGGCTGTGAGCCACCATGTGGTTGCTGGGATTTGAACTCAGGACCTCTGGAAGAGCAGTCGGTACTCTTAACCCCTGAGCCATCTCTCTAGCCCAGCCATCTTTCCAGCCCTGCCTCAAATTTTAAAATTACAAATTATAATAGATGCTTAGAATACCGTCTGGATGAACTTTATGGTATATAAATACCCAGAAGTGAAATAACTGCTTTGAAATATAGAACATCTGGGCTGGGCAATAACTGAACTAAGTGCCCAAGGACATCTGTAGGGTGGATGCTTTTGGTTCACAGGTAAAGGCTTGGGGGCTGTGTCAGAGGGAAGCTCTTGGGGTTGGGGATTTAGCTCAGTGGTAGAGCGCTTGCCTAGGAAGCGCAAGGCCCTGGGTTCGGTCCCCAGCTCCGAAAAAAAAAAAGAACAGAGGGAAGCTCTCCCATAGGTTTCACTATGTCCTTTCCCCCCCTGAAAACTAGACACCTTTTTATATGGATGACTGTGTTTTTATCATATCTTATCAATTAGATTTGCTTCTTGGTTTCTCATTAAGTTTCATTAGTTCCATGATTTATATGTGTGGCAAGAATGTTCAAATATTCAGCTTGTCTTTATTTTGGTTATATCCTAATTTTTCTACTTAGGGCTAATTGATTAATTAATTATTTTCCAATTTGATTGCCTAAGATAACCTGCCTAGCCATTGGGAAAAAAAAAACGAAGCGTATTTATGTACTAATAGAAAACAATGGCCAACCTATTTGATTAAGGGAAATAAACATGATCCTGTTACTCCTTCTTTCTTTTTTTTTTTTTTTTTAAAGATTTATTCATTTATTATATATAAGTACACTGTAGTTGTTTTCAGATACACCAGAAGAGGGCACCGGATCTCTTTACAGATGGTTGTGAGCCACCATGTGGTTGCTGGGAATTGAACTCATGACCTCTGGAAGAGCAGTCGGGTGCTCTTAACCGCTGAGCCATCTCTCCAGCCCTACTCCTTCTTTCTTATACACATATATTATTCGAAAATGTAGTTGTTATTATTTATATGTATGTATTTACTTTTTAGACATATTCATTTCTATCTGCCAAATAGTATCAACATTTGTTTATTCACTGATTATTCTATCTCTCTGGCTCTCTCTTTCTGTCTGAAAGCATCCATCCTAAAACAAGTATCTTTGGGCATTTTGGTTAGCAGCTAAGATGAATTCATTCCTTCCTTCCAAAAAAAAAAAAAAAAGAAAAGAAAAAAGTCTTGTGTGTGTGTGTGTGTGTGTGTGTAATACAATATAATGGGAAGATCACATCCAAGTCCTTGTATATAGCAGGGTAGGTGCCCTGCTACGGAACTCTCTCCTAGCCCCATTGGTTATTTGGATTTTCTGTTTGGTAGCAGACATGCAGTGTTGCAGAATTGGTAAGACCAGGGCCCTTGCAGAGTTTCCCCGGAGAGGTCCACAATGGGAAAATCCTACTCCGTGATAGCCAATGAGCTGAGCTGGAGTAGGGTAAGGAATGACGATGTTGTGCTTCTTTTTTTTTTTTTTTTTTTTTTTGGAGCTGGGGACCGAACCCAGGGCCTTGTGCTTGCTAGGCAAGCGCTCTACCACTGAGCTAAATCCCCAACCCAGATGTTGTGCTTCTTAAGATTCAGTGGCCACAGGCTGCCATCACATTGCCGTTAGATCAGGAAACTTTTGAAAGAAGTAGCATATATGTTATATTTCTTTTCTTTATGTGGATTAAGAAAGCATTCTGAACAACGCTCGCCCAACTTCTGTTCTCCCTTCTCAGTGCTATCTGCGTTACCCAGACTAAAATTCCCAGAGTACCCTTCCCTAGACTTCTCTCGAATATGCACTTAATTGGCGAGTGCTTGCTAGCTAGGTAAGTTTTGGGGGAGGGGTAGTTTTTTTAAAGACCTTTTTAAAATGAATATTAGTATTTTGCCTGCATGTAAACACACCCCATATATTGAGGCTAGAAGAGGTTTTGGATCCTCTAGAACTGTAAATACAGATGGTTGGGTAAGCCATGGTTTGGATGCTGTGAATCAAATCCTGGTCCTTTGAACGGCAGCTGATACTCTTAACCACTGAGCCATCTCTCCAGCCACTGTGGTTTAATTTTTTTTTTTTTTTTAATACATGGTCTCTCCAGGCTGGACTTCAACTCATGGTCGTCTTTCCTCATCCTTCTGAGTGCTGGCATTACAGTGATGTACCACCAAACCAGTCTTAGCTACATAGTTCTCAACTTTCCCTTTTCCTTATCAGTCTTAGCTCAGACCCCACCCTCCTTTAAAAAGATAAATTAGGTTCCCCAAAGGAAGCACTGTGGTAGGTATAAGAAGTACATACATGTGTCTGTGCTAGTTACATTTCTGTTGCTCTGTCAAAAATATGACCACGTGCAAGCTATGGAAGGAGTTTATTTTGGCTTATGGTTCCTGGGGATCAGAGTCCATCATGGTAGGGAGGCATGACAGTGGGCAAGGTGACAAGACTAGGAAACTGAGAGGTCACATTTCCAGAAGCAGAGGCAGCAAACTAGAGTGAGGCAAGGTTATAAACTCTCAACGCCTTCCCCTGTGGCCCTTCCCTCCAGGAAGACAGCACATCCGGTAATCTCTTCAGACAGTTCCACCAGGTGACCCCATGGGGGGCATTTCTCATTCAAATTACCACAGTCTCAAGTACAGCCAGCCCTAAGCCAGATGATTAATTGCAAAGGAAAAAAAAAAGGCATAGTAATGTTGGATCCCGTGGGGAATCACCAGATACAATTTGCTCTTGCTTTTTTTTTTCATACACTTTTGACGTAGGCTCGTGTCAGAGAGGCCTTGCCATGGGAAGTTAATCTGAATGTCAGTAGAGCTGAGATGGCATGAGAGAAATGGCAAGGAGGAAGGTAGAATTAACAAGTTCAGGATAGGGCTGGAGAGATGACTCAGCAGTTAAGAGCATGGGCTGTTCTTCCAAAGGTCCTGAGTTCAATTCCCAGCGACCACATGGTGGCTCATGACCATCTGTAATGGGGATCCGAAGCCCTCTTCTGGAGTGTCTGAAGACAGCAAGTGTACCCACATACATGAAATAAATCTTAAAAAAACAAAAACACCCCCCCCCCCCCAAGTTCAGGATAGTATTAGGTAGGCCTGGTAGGTCTTAGTAAGGACTTACAGTTTAGTATTGCCTTTGGGAGGTTTGGGGAATGCCATCTGATTTGAAGTTGTGAGAGACCAGGCTTTTAGCCAGGCAGTGGTGGTGCACGCCTTTGATCCCAGCACTCAGGAGGCAGAGGCGGGTGGATCTCTGAGTTTAAGACTGTCCGTCCAGGTCTAGAGAAAGAAACCCTGTCACAAACAAACAAACAAACGAACAAACAACCCAAAATGTTTGGCTTTTGTGAGAAGGATGAGCTATTATGGACTTCAGCAAAGTGGTGGTTTGCAGTAGGCTTTAATTACCATAGCAGGAGAAATAGTGCTTGTTTAATCCAGAATGAACGAGAGTTGAGGGAGCCCACACTTACTGACAGCTGGCTGTGTGGCCTGTTGAAAGGGTGAGGTCAAGGGTCATACTTGGGTTTTGGCCTGAGCCACTTGACGGAATATCACTGCTTGGTCCATGGGGACAGTGGTTGCTTCACAGTGGTTATTTTGAAAGGCAGAGAGATTAACTAGACAGTTACTTCATCATGGAAAGATGAACGGGCCTGACCCTGGGCAAAGCTGACAGGATTCAGAGTATAGACTAGAGACATTTAGGAAATAGTAATAATAAAAAAAAAGCTAGCTGCTTGTGGGAATTGGTTAATTTACTAAAAGATAGCTGGGTCTCTCTTTTTTTTTTTTTGGTTCTTTTTTTCCGGAGCTGGGGACTGAACCCAGGGCCTTGCGCTTCCTAGGTAAGCGCTCTACCACTGAGCTAAATCCCCAGCCCCCCCCCCCTTTTTTTAAACAAGTAACCATTAATTGGTATGTCTTAATGGCAGGGATTGCCTGAGGCCTGCTTTTGTATAGTCCTGGGGCTAAGCTTAGAATTTTTCTTATGTTTGAAGGATTGTAAAAGCAGCGGATTGAAGAAGACTAGCTGTTCCTTTGGTGACTTTTGCCGGCTTCTGTCTTAGGGGTGGTAGACTGGTTTCCTAGAGCTGCACTAACAATCCTCTGGTACTTGTGGGATGTGCACATTCTCAGACCTCAGCACACCCCCGCAGAGTCACAAACGCTGAGAGGAGTTTTAACAAACCCAGATCTGATTTTATGCACAGCAAGGCCCGAGACACGCTCTCAAGAAACGTCCGTCCTTATTCCAGGTTACAGGATAAAGAATACTTACTAAAACACTGCATGGAGTCCAGCATGCTATCACACATGACCAGCCTGGTCTATAGAGTGACTTCTAGCACAGCCAGGGCTACACAGAGAAACTTTGTCTTGAAATATCCAAAACAAACCAAAAAGTATTGGATGTGACTGGAAGCAATTGAAATTTTAGCAGTCAACAATAGCAGCATTCTATAGTTGACAGTTAAGGGTGTGGGTTCTGGATGCAGACAGCTTAGAGTGAAATGAATAATCCTTGTTTGTTCATGTATAGTTGAGTCTCCTTTTGTAGCTCTGGCTGACCTAGAGCCTGCCTTTTACAGGTTGGCCTAGACCTTGTGGTGGTCTTCCTGGTGCTGGGATTATAGGTAAACAGCTCCACGCCTGGCTGAGATGAGTAGTAGGTGTTTGTCCTTGGGTAAATAGTCCTCATAAGTTAGTCTTACTTTCCCCATCTGTAAAGAGTGCATTCAAATAGGTAATTACTTAAGTGGGTTTTTGTGAGACGTAAGTGATTTTATAAAGTACCAGTGGAGTATCTCCTCTATAAATAGTGTTCTTAAAAGTTAATCTGCATAAGTAATGCATTAAGGGAAACCATCTCAGAGTCATTTAATAAGTGGTGGTCTGCCTATATATTTTGTATATAAAAATTATTAAGCAATCCAAAGTAAAGCCAGTGTAGATTTTGGAGGCTCAAATATCAACACTGCCTTTTGTAAACCTTTTTTTTTTTTTTTACTTTTAGGAAATACATTGAAATCTCCATTACAGGACTGTGAGGGAAAACTGATGATTTAAGCCTGCATCAAGCTTGGTTCAGATGTGTTCTATTCCCCTCGAATTGCCCCTCCGTCCCTTTCACCGTTTCATATCTTCATTCCCAGTGTCTTCTGCTATCTTGATATTGATTAGTGACAAAGTAATGTCTTGTGGACAAAGGCTTTTTTCCATGAATCAAGGTTCATGAAGCAGTGTAGTCATAACTATGCCCCAGTGGCCTATATTTATAAGTGGCACTTTTTGATATTTTAAGTCTTTCAGCCTTTGTTTGTAAACACTCCAGTAAGTTCCATTTAAGGATGAAACCACCAAGGCCATACAAAAGACCCAAATCCATACAGCTTATGTCATATTTCCCCTATAGTCCATGGCTTGACACCCTTTAAAACTAGTTGGATGACATAGATTAGAAAGACTTTAAATCTCCATTTCCTAAAACAGGTCAATAAGCAATACAGGTGAGCTCACTATGCAGAGTTCAAAACTGCGTTTTAATGCTCCTAAAACGCAGCGATCTGCAGACAGGAACATTGCTAAATTTGCTCTCATCATCCAGGAATAACCGTTTGTAAAAGACAGTGTTTAGCAGCGAGCCATCTTTTTTGTTCGCGCCACCTGAAAGGACAGGGAGGCTTCAGCATCACTGCAAGAGAAAGGCAGCTTCCTTGTGACGTCAAATCAGCGGGCTCTCGCCCCGGCTTTAGGCCGGTTCCGGTTCCCTGGCTTTCCGGACACCCGAGTGAGCGAGCGCGGCGCCATACTGCGCGTGCTCCGCAGAGGGACGCGAGAAGGCTGGGTCCAGCTCTCCAAACTGATGCCTGATTGGCTGGCGTTGTGCTGGGGGGTTCCCTAGCCCTTTCCGCAGGGGTAAAACAATAAGAGGGGGCGGCGGCAAAGGGGGCGGGACGTCCGTGTTCTCGGAGCTCGTTGCAGCTCTAGGCTCTCGGGAAGAGGTGGCTGTGAGAGGCCCGAGCTCGCTGCTCTCTGGATTCCGAAGCCTCGGGTTGATTCGAGGGAGGAGAATCTGCTGCGGCCGATCCCGCGACACTCCTGACCTCCGCGCGACGTGCCCGCCGCCGCTGTTGGTTGGAGGTGTGTACGGGGGCCGAGAGGGGCGGTCGGTGTGGTGGTCGGCAGGGGACATTTCCCTCCGCTCCGCGGCTCGCGGCAACCGTCCGGTGTGTGCGCTTGGTATCGGGGTTGGTGCGGCAGAAACATTGTTCTCGCCGGCTGCCTACGCCAGCAGGAGTGCGTGCGTGCGGAGCCGGGCCTTTCCTTGCAAGGTGAGCGGGAGGCTGCGTGGGGAGGAAGATGACCCGCGCGCGTGGTGCAGAGGAGAGCACAGGTGGGGCTGGGGATTGCTAGGATGAGGCGGCCCGGGGGGGATCCTGTCCGCCGCAGCTTCCAGAGTGCGCCGACGGGCGCCAAGCCGCGAAGCGGGGCAGTGGGCTTCTGCAGTGGCGGTTTCAGGGTCGGAAGCCCACCCGGCCTGGCTTCTCCGCTCGTTTGCGGCCCTAGTTCCCGGTCGTCGCCCCGCCCGTGGGGGAGGGGAAGGAGGCCGTGTCGGCGGAGGCAGAAGCAACGCAGATGCGAAAGTAGCGGCCTCCGGGCACCATTTCTGTGCCCGGAAACTGAATCCGGGGTTGAAGGTGGCCGCTGCTCCAGTTGCCGGTGCTCCGCGTTCCTTCCCTTCCCCCGCCCCCCCGGATTATCCGGAACATGTTCGGATACTGGGACTGTAACGAGCGTCTCCTACGTCCTTTTTCTGCAGAAGATCTCCTGTTACCGAGGAATTAAAAGGACGTTTCAGTGCTTTGGGAATGGGTTTTCTACCCCCACCATTCTTTGGGGTAGGATGAGGGGAGAAGAACGTAAGTTTCCCTAGACGGTGTGGATTTTGTTAGTGGAATCTGATCGAGGTATTCTTGTGTCTCTAAGGGCAGATTTCTTCAGGTGCCCCTGTGCTGGTTTGGGGCTGTAGGATCGTGCTCACAATATCTACTCCCAAGATACAACTAGTTTTAAACCAAAGCAAGAAATACATTGAGGAGGTGCCTTTTGCTTCCTTAAAAACAAAACACGTGCACCAAAGCTGAATCAAGAAAAATTGCCCCCTTCTCTCCGGGTGTGATTGTTGCGCTATTGATCAGCTTAAGGTTTCTGGTTTTTGGATTCTAGACACCATCATTTGTTCCAAGTACCCAGGCAGGGGAACTATTAGTTGCAGTTTAAAAGGATGCACTCACTCTAGATGAGGATAGTAATTTCTTGTCCCAATTCCATATTTGGCAGTTATTGTAGCCCTAGGCATGTGAACCAAACTTTCTGAGTAAACACTTGCTTTTGCCAAATTTAGTGATCCCTTTATGGTCTTTAGGTTTGGACCCAGTGTCCCACCACTCTGGAGTCAGAGGCAGGTGGCTTTTTGAGTTCGAGGCCAGCCTGGTCTACATACTTCACAGGACAGCCAGGGCTACTTAGTGAGGTACTGACTTAAAAGAGATTTGGTCAGTTCGGCCCTTAGGGCTGAGGTATATATTGCCCCTTTATACTGTTTTAGGTCGTGTGTTCCATCTAATCTCAGTTGTATACAAGTTCTTTTGTGAAGAAAAATCTATAGTGAGAACGACTTCAAAATGTGTGTCCTAGTGGTTTAATTCGGTGGTTTATTTTATTGAGTATTCAGAATTGAAATATTGGTGGGCATGGATGCACGGTTTTATTCTCAGTGCTTGGGAGGCAGAGGCAGGCGGATCTGTAGTCTACAGAGTGAGGTCCAGGACAGCCAGGGCTACACCAAAAACCCACACTCAAACAAAACAAAAAATTAGAATTGCAGTATCAGTGATAGTGAAAGCAAGCGTCAGAGGGAGTAAACTAGAGTGCTTGTGGAATGGGTGGCTGTCAGAGGAGCAGGTGAAGAAGTCATTCAGTAATTTAGTAAATTAATTTTGGCTAAGAGTCTGAATTGCATGTTCAAGGCACTAGCAATACCCAGCAGTCTAGTACCCAGACTCAGCCACCATTAGCTGATAGGTGATGAAGGCAGTATCTTGTTCAGCCTTTGGCCTGTGAACCTAGGGCAGATTTACTATCTAGACTAAATGTTAGCTTAGTGACCTGAGCAGTTGGATTACTAGGGAAGTTCTGGTTTTGAAGAAATTGTTGGCATTGTTCGTAGCAGGGGAATGTGGGCAGCTCTATTTGTATTAGAGATTAAAATACCAAAATTTCAGTGTCAGCAACTGGAATTTTATACTCATAGTACCTTTAGATTCTTGACAGCAGTTTTTTTCTTTGTTGTAGAGTCCTTATACATTATGAATATTAGTTATTTTCTAAGTTGCCTTAATATTTCCTATATTTTATGTTGAGTGGATATGAAGACGACATCCTTTTAACATTTTTTTATTTTTATTTATTTATTTTTTTTTTCGGAGCTGGGGATCGAACCCAGGTCCTTGCGCTTGCTAGGCAACCGCTCTACCACTGAGCCAAATCCCCAACCCCTCCTTTTAACATTTAATAACATTTTACACTGAAGCACAAGTTGGATTGCTTGTGAACAGAAAGTGGGTGGGTCTGAGTTGAAAGTTCTGACCTGGTTTCTGCACTGGTAGATGTGTGCTTGATGGCCAGTAAACACACCTATGTGTCTCCCCAAACGCTTGTGCTTTGGTTTATTGTAATCATCTCTTCTCTGGACATTGTAGCTGTCTTGTTACTGTACTAACACTGGGGACGTTTCTTACTATCTTGTGTTGCTGTCCTGCTATTTCTTCCCCGAGCACCCCGCCCCCTTGTCTTTTTTCTTTTAATTGCATTTATTTGGTTTCTTGGGGACAGGATCTTTGTGTAGCTGGAGCTAGCCTGGCTTTGCTGTGTGTCCTAGACTGGCCTGGAATTTACAACATCCTGCCTTTGCCTCCTTGGCTCTGGTGTTACAGATACATGCTCAACATGAAAATTGAACTGTAGAGTTTCTTTTTTTTTTTTTTTTTTTAATTTTATTATTTAAAGATTTATTTATTTATTATATATAAGTACACACTGTAGCTGTCTTCAGATACACCAGAAGAGGGCATCGGATCTCTTTACAGATGGTTGTGAGCCACCATGTGGTTGCTGCGAATTGAACTCATAACCTCTGGAAGAGCAGTCGGGTGCTCTTAACCGCTGAGCCATCTCTCCAGCCCGAACTGTAGAGTTTCTTAAGAGCTTATTTTACAACTTTTAATTATGTCCATGTAAGTGTGTGTGTGTGTGTGTGTGTGTGTGTGTGTCAGAGGTGTTGTCTCCTGAGCTTGCCTTATAAGCAGACTGGTATCTGCCGAGTGTGGGTGGTAGGAAGAACTCAGGGCTGATAAGAACAGTATGCACTCTTAAGTCTCTCCAGCTCCTAAAGCCTGGTGGTGGTGGTGTTTGAGACAGTCTGGTCTTGAATTCCCAGAGATTAGATTTGTTGTGGTGACCTTGGATCCAAGAGCCTCAGTAATAGACAAAGTTATGGGTAAAGGAACCCTAATATATGGGGCAAGTTCTGACATACAGAAGCTAAACATGACTGCCATTAAGAAATTGCTGCCCACAAAAATAATGTCACCTGCTCACCACCTTTAGTTTGCTTTGCCTTTTTTTTTTTTTTTTTTTTGAGGTGAAGGGTCTCTGGTCCTGACCAACCTGAACTCTAGCTAGACCAGGCTGACCTTGAATGGGCTTGTCTCTACCTCCTGTGTTCTGGGATTCAAGGAGTGGGACACCACACCCAGTCTCTAAAATTTTTATTCTTGATTCTTCCAAAAATTTTAATCTTTTTCTGGACTTCTTGAGACTCTCTATGTGTAGTAGTTTTGGATGTCCTGGGTCTCACCATGTAGACCAGGCTAGCCTAAATTTTCAGAGTCTTCTGTCCACAAAAATGATCATATTATGCTGTTACATCACACCTTCCCCTTCCCCCTTTGAGACAGGGTCTCTATAGCCCCAGCTGTCCTTGAACTCAGTACACACACACACACACACACACACACACACACACACACACACACACACACGGCTAGCCTTGAACTCAGATCCACCTGTCTCTGCCTTGCAAGTGCTGGAATTAGAAGGCGTATGCCACCACAGCTGGCCCAAAGCAGACGTGTAAGGAATGAAAACATGCTGATGACTCCTGTTCTTGGGGCGCAGGCTGAGGAACCTTGATCTCTTTTGAATTCTAAGTATCAGTTTCCCTTTTCTATAAGTGAAGTAAAGACCCTCCCTATTGAAGGAGGTAAAGGAAACACAGGATACATTAGACTTTAAAACATAATGTAAGGGTGGGCATGGTTGCACATAGATGCCTGCCATTCCAGAGGCAGAGGCAGGAGGGGAGGTCCTGAAGCAGAGGGCAGCCTGGTCCTAGAGAGGGAATTCAGGACAGCCAGGGCTACAGAGAGAGACCTTGCTTCTGAAGGGTGGGGGCAGCATCTCATTTCCTAGTGGTGGTCATGTTTAGCTTCTGTACTTCAGAACTTGCCTCTTACCCTATAGTTGCCTTATCTATAACCTCATTCAATTTATCACTGTGGTTCTTGGATCCAAGGTTGACACAACCTTGTCCTAAAATCGAGTGGATAGATAGTATTGTGGTCATTAAAGTCACTTTAAACAAAGACCTTCGGGAGCTTTGGATATGGTTACAGTGTTAAAATGGAGCTAGCATTCTAAAATGGGATCTAGTCTTTAGATCTGTGAGAATGGACTTTGGCCTACCTGAGCCTGGAGAGGGGACAGGGCAGGGTGTGTGTGTGTGTGTGTGTGTGTGTGTGTGTGTGTGTGTGTGTGTGTGTGTGTGTAAGCATCATGTCCCGGAGCTGAGCTGAGCTGGGGCTGCTCATGGGTAGCCTTTGAAAACAGATTCTGCTAAAGAGGCTACAGTCTGCTGTTAGAACTCTCCATGTGTAAAGTGATAACGTATACCCTTCCAAGTGAGGTTTATAAAGACTAAAGGGTACTGAGGATATAGCTCTGTTGGCAGTTCTTGCTTAAAACATGCAAGCCCTGGGTTTGATCCCCTGTGCTCCATAAACTCCCTGTAGTGATGTCACATTGTAATTTGCTTCTGAGGCACTGAAGGCAGGAGGAGCAGAAACCTAAGGTGATTTTGCACTACATGACACCCGTGTCAGAGAGAGAGAGAGAGAGAGAGAGAGAGAGAGAGAGAGAGAGAGGGAGGGAGGGAGAATGAATATGAATGAATAACAATATCAAAGGTCCCTTTGTTTGAAAATGCATAGGCTTGAACATCTCCAGTCTGAAAAGCAGGAATGTTCTGAAATTTGAAACTTTGAAACAGTTGCATTGGTAATTATGGTCAGGTATTTGCAGTTAAATTTGATTTTTCTGAAGAGCCATTTTATCACTAGTGGTAGAGCAGTGTCCTTAGTATGAACATGGGGAGAGGCCATTTAAGATAATCTATGAAATTAAAATTATTTTGCTTTGGATAACCCAATCTTTTCAATTGTAATGTGGTCTAGTAAGTTTACTATTTGGTAGCTCTTTGAAATTAATTTCATTCTTTTGCTCATCATATACATTGCCTTTCCGTTAAGAAAACCATAATTTAATTTTAAGTTTTGTTCTGGTTTTTTCAGTGTCTTGTTTAAAGGCTCTGTGGCCTTTAGCAGTATTGGGGACTTAAGTCTGAGACATCACCAGGTTCATGGTTTATCATTGGATGACAGTGAAGTTTGGCTGCTCTTTAGGATCTGTATCATGAGCTTTTCTCTCTTAGTGCTGATGTTGGGACTTGGACCAGAACTGGCCAGCTGTGGAAGCACATTTTTGCTGACTACATACAGCTCCTGGCCCCAGAGCCTTTCCTTTTTATGTTTGGAGTTTTAACCTGCATGCAAGTCTGTACCACATGCATTCCTGGTGCCTGCAGAGGCCAGCAGATGGCTTCAGATCTGCAGGAACTGGAGTTAGACATGGTTTTGAGCTGCCATGTAGGTGCTGGGAATAGAAAACAGGTCTATTGAAGAGTGGCCTGTGAAGTTCTTAACCACCAAGCCATTTGTCCAGTCTCTGTTCTTTTTCTAGATTTCCCTGCTTTTGTTCCCCATCTAACTTCCCTAGCTTACCCTGACTTAGTAATATTTTTAGTATAACCAGACTCTAGCCATTAGAATTATATTGTTCTTACTAATGTGGGCATATTGAAAGTGAGCAGTTTTTAGCTTAGTGATGTTATGCCAGGCATAGTACATTTACTTAATACTAGTGTTCAGGAGTCCTGGGCAGAAAGATTGCTGTGAATTCAAGGCCAGTCTTGACTAGAGTGGACCTCTGTTGTCAAAACCAGTAATGTTGAGTGAATTTTCATCTCAATGATCTGATGGAAGTCCAGGACCTCAGATTAGGCAGACTGACTAAAATCCCTGGTACTTTTTTTTTTACTTTTTAAAAAAAAGATTACACACACACACACACACACACACACACACACACACACACACACACGGCATCAGATCCCTTTACAGATAGTCATGAGCTACCATGTGGTTGCTGGGATCTGACCTCTGGAAGAGCAGTCAGTGCTCTTAACTGCTGAGCCATCTCTCCAGCCCCACTTTCATGCTTTTCATTTCTTTTCTTCTTTTCTTATGACACTCACTCTATAGATCAGGCAGGCCTCAAACTCCTGGTGCTATTAGGTGTGCCATCCCTCCTAGCAGGCTAGCTTTGCTTAAATGTATATGTGAGGGTGTTTTGCTTGCATATCTGTGCCACCACATCTATGCCTAGTGCTCAAGGAGGCCTTGGATCTCCTGAAACTGGACCTGCCCGGTGAATGCTGGGAATCAACCACACCCCAAGTATATTGGAAAAGCAGCCCTGCTGTTAACTGTCCAGCCATCTCTCCAGCCCCTAGAACCCTATTTTCGAACTGTTAGCATGCCTGTTAGATCGTTACCAGAAAGGAATGAAAATTTAAAAAGTAACTGTGACATAGTAACTTTGATGTGCACGGTAAGGCTAATGGCCGTAGATTTGTTCATCTTGTGAGAATCTAGCACAAAGAACAGACATGTTCCTAGTGGCAGTGGTGGCGATGGAAGCCTTCCAGCTGCTTGCCGTTGACCTGCCTTCATGCGGCAGTCATTTTCTGGTCTCCCATTAGATTTTATAACATAGTGTTGATAACAAAAGTTCAGGGCTGGAGAGATGGCTCAGTGGTTAAGAGCATTGGCTGCTCTTCAGAGGACCTGAGTTCAATTCCCAGCAACCACATGGTGGCTCACAGCTATTTATAGGGGGATCCGATGCCCTCTTCAGGCTGGCAGATGTATATGCAGCAGAGCACTCATACATTAAATAAATAAAATTTGGGGGAAAAAAAAAAACAAAGCTTCAGGGCTTCAGAGAGATGGCTCAGAAGTTAAGAGCACTTTCTGCGTTCAATTCCAGCATCCACATAATAATCACAACTGTCTATAACCTCAGTTCCTTCGGATCCCATGTCCTCCTCCGACCTTCAGGCCTGCACGTGGTGCGCAGATGTACATGCGAGCAAAACACTGTGTGTGTGTGTGTGTGTGTGTGTGTGTAAAATAAACCTAACAACACACAGCTTCATTCTGCATTCCAGGTTGGCCTGAAATGATTCTTTTGCCTCAGACTCGCACTGCTTCATCTTGAGGCCCGAGCCACTAAGCTTGGCTCACGTCCTTTTTGAAGCTAAGATTCTTAGATAGCAATGTTCACAGTTGTAATTCTTGATAAAGTGGATGTTCTTGTCTACACTGGAAATTTTTCTATTTTTCATATTTTTGAGTGAATACTGTTGTACCACTCAGAAGACAGCCTAACATTTGGTAAGTTCCAGGCCAATGGAGACTGTCTTTTAAGAAAGAGGACAGTGTCTGGCGAGCGGCCCTGAGTTTGTCTGTGGACATGTTTTCTCACATGTGCACGTGAGAGAGCACTGGTGTGTTGGCTCGAAGTGTGGGTAGAACTTGGGGCCAGTCCTGCATTTCACCTGTTTGTCAGCGCAGCACCATGGCTTAAGTGTAGCACCTGAGTCTCTCTGCTTAGGGTTGTCAGCCTCTGAAACGTTGTGTTTGAGGAAGATAGTGGCACTTGTAGTGTGCTGTTTGCATCTGCTTCATGACTTTTTTTTTTTTTAAAGTGAGACACCATATAAAAATTCAAGTCTAGAAGGACAGTTGCAGAGGAAGGAACAGCTAAGCAGAAGGACAGGAAACACTGCGATTCTAAAGCAGCACTTAACCTCTGGGCTTCACCTTAGCACCTCCTGACAGTCAAGTGCCACATTGTATTAGGATGACTGGATGTCTTTGCTATTTAAAGAAAACCTGTATTGAAAATCGTTAAAATAGGAGTTCAGGTAGCATTTTGATTTGCCTGATGGATACACACACACTAAGATGTGTGTTTGGGTTTGTTTTGTTCCTCCCTGGAGTATTTTTAAGAAAAGAGGTTTGGTTTGGGCCCCACATTGCTATTCTTCACATAGCATGATTGACAGTGCCTTTGATCCACAGTCCAGGGCTTGAACATGATGCCCTCTTCTGGTTGCTTTGGGCACACACGTGCACATGAATAAAAGTAGTCACACCCTTTTAAGACAATGTGCTTGTGTGTACTTGAGTGAGTGCGTGTGTGTGCACATGCAAGTGTTTGTGTCTGTTGGTTTATACACATCTTTTGGTACTGGAGATTGAACCGAGGGCTATTTCTTGGACTTATACTACGCTACTGATTAGTGTAGATGTAATCAGCCACCTTACTAAAAAAAAAAGTAGGGTTTGGGACTTTCTCTTTGTGTGTACATAGAAGTGTGGAGGTCAGAAGACAAACTATGAAAGTCCATTTTCTCCACCATGTTGGTCCTGAGGAATTAAGCTCAGATCAGGCAAATGGCTCTACCTCCTGAGCCATTCCACTGGCCCTCTCCGTTTCCTCTCCTCGTCAGAGAGGGAGAGGGAGTGAGTGAGAGAGAGAGAGAGAGAGAGAGAGAGTGAGTGTGTGTGTGTGTGTGTGTGTGTGTGTGTACGTACCACTTGTTTGCCTAGTGCCTCTGGAGGTCGGAATAGGGTATCTGGTTTCTTAGAACACAGTTGTGAACCACCATGGAGCTTCTGGGAGCTGTCCTCTGCAAGAGCAAGAAGTGCTTTTTAGCTGCTACGCCATTCCAAGATATATATATATTTTTTTTCTTTAAATATTTATTTATTCATTTATTATATAAATACACTGTAGCTGCCTTCAGACACAGCAGAAGAGAGCATCAGATCCCATTACATATGGTTGTGAGCCACCATGTGGTTGCTGGGAATTGAACTCAGGACCTCTGGAAGAGCAGTCAGTGCTCTAACCGCTGAGCCATCTCTCCAGCCCCAGGATATATTTTTAATCGTGTATTTGTGTGTGTGTGTGTGTGTGTGTGAGAGAGAGAGAGAGAGAGCGCGAGAGAGAGCGCGAGAGAGAGAGAGAGGGAGGGAGGGAGAGAGCGAGAGCGCGCGAGCGGCGCATGGGCACCTGGGGTTAGAGGTCCCGTTGCTCTGGGGCTGCAGTTCCAGGCAGTTAGGAGTCATCTGTGTAGCCTGCTGTTCCTTATTCTTTATGTTGGCTGTAATTAGGCTGTTCTGAGGGCTATGTGTATAAGTAGTAAGTTGTTCTTAACTAAGCTGATTTTTCCATTTTTATTTAATGTATATGGGTGTTTTGTTTGCACACGTGTCTGTGTACTATGTGTGTGCCTGGTGCCCAAGGAGATGCCAAGCAGAGACAAGCAGACAGACCCCGTGGAACTAGAGTATATGGTTGTGTTCCTTGATGCGGGTGCTCCGTTAGAATAGGCTCTTAGCTGCTTGCTGTACCATCTCCTAGGCTAGACATTTATTTCTCTACTGTGATACATTTTAATAAATGGTGTTAATTTACTTTATTCTCAGTTATATATCTAAGACGATTTGTTTTGTGGTTATTTTTTTTTTTAATAAATCTATTTCTTAGTACCTTGCAGAACTTTCTCCACAATTGACCATACAATCTGTCACAAAGGAAGCCTCAACAGGAACAATAACCCCGTGCATCTTATCAGATCACCATATGTTATTTATCTTTTTTTTTTTTTCCGGGGCTGGGGACCGAACCCAGGGCCTTGCGCTTGCTAGGCAAGCGCTCTACCACTGAGCTAAATCCCCAACCCGTTTTGTGGTTATTTTACAAAGATGACTTAAAAGCTGTTTCTTGTGTTTTCTCCTCCAGCATTTGACATTGTGCAGCAAAGAAATGGTTATGGAGAAGCCCAGTCCGCTGCTTGTGGGGCGGGAGTTTGTGAGGCAATATTATACTTTGCTGAATAAAGCTCCCGAGTATCTGCACAGGTAAAATTCAGACATTACTTCGTATTCGCTGGGTATGGCCACGCTTATTGTCTGATCTATTACGTTATATGTTGATAGTTTCTTTGCAAACAGGAACAACATGTCATATCTTAGTACCATAACACATTTGGTTAAACACACACACTCCTTAGTATTTTGTGTTTCATTATTCTAATGTGGAGCTTGACTCACTACAAGGTTACAGTGAGTGTGATTAGAAATCAGTGACTTGGGCTGATGAAATGGCTCAGTGGTTAAGAGCACTGACTGCTCTTCCAGAGGTCCCGAGTTTAAATCCCAGCAACCACATGATGGCTCACAACCATCTGTAAAGAGATCCGATGCCCTCTTCTGGTGTATCTGAAGATCCAATGCCCTCTTCTGGTGACAACAGTGTACTCACATACATGAAATAAATCCTTTTTTAAAAAAAAGATACCTTAAAAAATAAAAAAGAGGGCTGGAGAGATGGCTCAGCGGTTAAGAGAACTGACTGCTCTTCCAGAGGTCCTGAGTTCAATTCCCAGCAACCACATGGTGGCTCACAACCATCTGTAATGGGATCCAATGCCCTCTTCTGGTGTATCTGAAGACAGCTGCAGTGTACTTATATATAATAAATGAATAAATCTTAAAAAAAATAAAATAAAAAAGAAAGAAATCAATGACTTAAACTGGTCTTTTCAAGTTTTCATAGTGTTAGAGCTACATATCCGTGAAGGATCTGTGCTCTCATCTGAGAAGCAGTATTACTCTCCAGACGCTATTAGTAGCTTGTTCACTATCTTGGTGAGAGTTGGGCATCCATAAGCTTAATCCCGAGGCTGGGATGCAGTGTGTGGTGGGCAGTTCTTGCTAAGTCCTATTCTGGGTGGAAGCAGTCCTTGAGGAAGTGGAGGGTAAGTGAGACTCTAAAGATGAGTCTTTGAAGCTGCTGTCCGTCCTTTGTTACTTCCCTCAGAGAGGCTGTTACTGACTCTATGTAGGTCTTGGGTAAGCTCTCTGGAATTAGATTTTGTAGGCATACTGTTTGACATGTTAAGTTCTGTATTTAGGAAAGGTTTGTGTTTACTGTTTTCTGGGTTTCCTTTCTGGAGATGATTTTTCCCCCATGTAAACTTTATGCTGGTCTTAATGTAGGCACTTTAATTCTGTATTTCTCGTATTTGACAACTGACAGCCTTCTGTGTTTCTCTGGGTAGCCCTGGCTGTCCTGTATAGACCAGGCTGGCCTTAGTCTCAGAGTTCTTGAACTGTCTCGTGAGTGCTGGGATTCACCACCTGGTTTTCAACTAGCTATAATAATATAACTATATTACTAATAGGAAAGCTTTGAGGTCAGCAACATGACAGTGGGAAAGACTTATGACCTGGAGCATCTCTGACCCCCACACAAACACATGTGCACATGAATATCCATAAAATAGTTGACAGAGTCTTAAGATGGAACAGCTTCCGTTTTAGACCAGCTTGTTTAACCACGCTGTCCTCTCCGCTGTCCTCTCCGCTGTCCTCTCCGCTGTCCTCTCCGCTGTCCTCTCCGCTGTCCTCTCCGCTGTCCTCTCCGCTGTCCTCTCCGCTGTCCTCTCCGCTGTCCTCTCCGCTGTCCTCTCCGCTGTCCTCTCCGCTTTCCTCTCCGCTGTCCTCTCCGCTGTCCTCTCCGCTTTCCTCTCCGCTGTCCTCTCCGCTGTCCTCTCCGCTGTCCTCTCCGCTGTCCTCTCCGCTGTCCTCTCCGCTGTCCTCTCCGCTGTCCTCTCCGCTGTCCTCTCCGCTGTCCTCTCCGCTTTCCTCTCCGCTGTCCTCTCCGCTGTCCTCTCCGCTGTCCTCTCCGCTGTCCTCTCCGCTGTCCTCTCCGCTTTCCTCTCCGCTGTCCTCTCCGCTGTCCTCTCCGCTGTCCTCTCCGCTTTCCTCTCCGCTGTCCTCTCCGCTGTCCTCTCCGCTTTCCTCTCCGCTTTCCTCTCCGCTTTCCTCTCCGCTGTCCTCTCCGCTTTCCTCTCCGCTTTCCTCTCCGCTTTCCTCTCCGCTTTCCTCTCCGCTTTCCTCTCCGCTGTCCTCTCCGCTGTCCTCTCCGCTGTCCTCTCCGCTTTCCTCTCCGCTGTCCTCTCCGCTTTCCTCTCCGCTTTCCTCTCCGCTTTCCTCTCCGCTTTCCTCTCCGCTGTCCTCTCCGCTGTCCTCTCCGCTGTCCTCTCCGCTTTCCTCTCCGCTGTCCTCTCCGCTTTCCTCTCCGCTGTCCTCTCCGCTTTCCTCTCCGCTGTCCTCTCCGCTGTCCTCTCCGCTGTCCTCTCCGCTGTCCTCTCCGCTTTCCTCTCCGCTGTCCTCTCCGCTGTCCTCTCCGCTGTCCTCTCCGCTGTCCTCTCCGCTGTCCTCTCCGCTTTCCTCTCCGCTGTCCTCTCCGCTGTCCTCTCCGCTGTCCTCTCCGCTGTCCTCTCCGCTGTCCTCTCCGCTGTCCTCTCCGCTTTCCTCTCCGCTGTCCTCTCCGCTGTCCTCTCCGCTGTCCTCTCCGCTGTCCTCTCCGCTGTCCTCTCCGCTTTCCTCTCCGCTGTCCTCTCCGCTGTCCTCTCCGCTGTCCTCTCCGCTGTCCTCTCCGCTGTCCTCTCCGCTGTCCTCTCCGCTGTCCTCTCCGCTTTCCTCTCCGCTTTCCTCTCCGCTTTCCTCTCCGCTTTCCTCTCCGCTTTCCTCTCCGCTGTCCTCTCCGCTGTCCTCTCCGCTGTCCTCTCCGCTTTCCTCTCCGCTTTCCTCTCCGCTTTCCTCTCCGCTTTCCTCTCCGCTTTCCTCTCCGCTGTCCTCTCCGCTTTCCTCTCCGCTGTCCTCTCCGCTGTCCTCTCCGCTGTCCTCTCCGCTGTCCTCTCCGCTGTCCTCTCCGCTGTCCTCTCCGCTGTCCTCTCCGCTTTCCTCTCCGCTTTCCTCTCCGCTTTCCTCTCCGCTTTCCTCTCCGCTTTCCTCTCCGCTGTCCTCTCCGCTGTCCTCTCCGCTGTCCTCTCCGCTGTCCTCTCCGCTGTCCTCTCCGCTGTCCTCTCCGCTGTCCTCTCCGCTTTCCTCTCCGCTTTCCTCTCCGCTTTCCTCTCCGCTGTCCTCTCCGCTGTCCTCTCCGCTGTCCTCTCCGCTGTCCTCTCCGCTTTCCTCTCCGCTGTCCTCTCCGCTGTCCTCTCCGCTGTCCTCTCCGCTGTCCTCTCCGCTGTCCTCTCCGCTTTCCTCTCCGCTTTCCTCTCCGCTTTCCTCTCCGCTGTCCTCTCCGCTGTCCTCTCCGCTGTCCTCTCCGCTTTCCTCTCCGCTTTCCTCTCCGCTTTCCTCTCCGCTGTCCTCTCCGCTGTCCTCTCCGCTGTCCTCTCCGCTGTCCTCTCCGCTTTCCTCTCCGCTTTCCTCTCCGCTGTCCTCTCCGCTGTCCTCTCCGCTTTCCTCTCCGCTTTCCTCTCCGCTGTCCTCTCCGCTGTCCTCTCCGCTGTCCTCTCCGCTGTCCTCTCCGCTGTCCTCTCCGCTTTCCTCTCCGCTTTCCTCTCCGCTGTCCTCTCCGCTTTCCTCTCCGCTGTCCTCTCCGCTTTCCTCTCCGCTGTCCTCTCCGCTTTCCTCTCCGCTTTCCTCTCCGCTTTCCTCTCCGCTGTCCTCTCCGCTTTCCTCTCCGCTTTCCTCTCCGCTTTCCTCTCCGCTTTCCTCTCCGCTGTCCTCTCCGCTTTCCTCTCCGCTTTCCTCTCCGCTTTCCTCTCCGCTGTCCTCTCCGCTGTCCTCTCCGCTTTCCTCTCCGCTTTCCTCTCCGCTGTCCTCTCCGCTGTCCTCTCCGCTGTCCTCTCCGCTGTCCTCTCCGCTTTCCTCTCCGCTGTCCTCTCCGCTTTCCTCTCCGCTTTCCTCTCCGCTTTCCTCTCCGCTTTCCTCTCCGCTGTCCTCTCCGCTTTCCTCTCCGCTTTCCTCTCCGCTGTCCTCTCCGCTTTCCTCTCCGCTTTCCTCTCCGCTTTCCTCTCCGCTTTCCTCTCCGCTGTCCTCTCCGCTTTCCTCTCCGCTTTCCTCTCCGCTGTCCTCTCCGCTGTCCTCTCCGCTGTCCTCTCCGCTGTCCTCTCCGCTGTCCTCTCCGCTGTCCTCTCCGCTGTCCTCTCCGCTGTCCTCTCCGCTGTCCTCTCCGCTGTCCTCTCCGCTGTCCTCTCCGCTTTCCTCTCCGCTTTCCTCTCCGCTTTCCTCTCCGCTTTCCTCTCCGCTTTCCTCTCCGCTTTCCTCTCCGCTGTCCTCTCCGCTGTCCTCTCCGCTGTCCTCTCCGCTGTCCTCTCCGCTGTCCTCTCCGCTTTCCTCTCCGCTTTCCTCTCCGCTGTCCTCTCCGCTGTCCTCTCCGCTGTCCTCTCCGCTTTCCTCTCCGCTGTCCTCTCCGCTGTCCTCTCCGCTGTCCTCTCCGCTGTCCTCTCCGCTGTCCTCTCCGCTGTCCTCTCCGCTGTCCTCTCCGCTGTCCTCTCCGCTGTCCTCTCCGCTTTCCTCTCCGCTGTCCTCTCCGCTGTCCTCTCCGCTGTCCTCTCCGCTGTCCTCTCCGCTGTCCTCTCCGCTTTCCTCTCCGCTGTCCTCTCCGCTGTCCTCTCCGCTGTCCTCTCCGCTTTCCTCTCCGCTGTCCTCTCCGCTGTCCTCTCCGCTTTCCTCTCCGCTTTCCTCTCCGCTTTCCTCTCCGCTTTCCTCTCCGCTTTCCTCTCCGCTTTCCTCTCCGCTGTCCTCTCCGCTGTCCTCTCCGCTGTCCTCTCCGCTTTCCTCTCCGCTGTCCTCTCCGCTTTCCTCTCCGCTTTCCTCTCCGCTTTCCTCTCCGCTTTCCTCTCCGCTGTCCTCTCCGCTGTCCTCTCCGCTGTCCTCTCCGCTTTCCTCTCCGCTGTCCTCTCCGCTTTCCTCTCCGCTGTCCTCTCCGCTTTCCTCTCCGCTGTCCTCTCCGCTGTCCTCTCCGCTGTCCTCTCCGCTGTCCTCTCCGCTTTCCTCTCCGCTGTCCTCTCCGCTGTCCTCTCCGCTGTCCTCTCCGCTGTCCTCTCCGCTGTCCTCTCCGCTTTCCTCTCCGCTGTCCTCTCCGCTGTCCTCTCCGCTGTCCTCTCCGCTGTCCTCTCCGCTGTCCTCTCCGCTGTCCTCTCCGCTTTCCTCTCCGCTGTCCTCTCCGCTGTCCTCTCCGCTGTCCTCTCCGCTGTCCTCTCCGCTGTCCTCTCCGCTTTCCTCTCCGCTGTCCTCTCCGCTGTCCTCTCCGCTGTCCTCTCCGCTGTCCTCTCCGCTGTCCTCTCCGCTGTCCTCTCCGCTGTCCTCTCCGCTTTCCTCTCCGCTTTCCTCTCCGCTTTCCTCTCCGCTTTCCTCTCCGCTTTCCTCTCCGCTGTCCTCTCCGCTGTCCTCTCCGCTGTCCTCTCCGCTTTCCTCTCCGCTTTCCTCTCCGCTTTCCTCTCCGCTTTCCTCTCCGCTTTCCTCTCCGCTGTCCTCTCCGCTTTCCTCTCCGCTGTCCTCTCCGCTGTCCTCTCCGCTGTCCTCTCCGCTGTCCTCTCCGCTGTCCTCTCCGCTGTCCTCTCCGCTGTCCTCTCCGCTTTCCTCTCCGCTTTCCTCTCCGCTTTCCTCTCCGCTTTCCTCTCCGCTGTCCTCTCCGCTGTCCTCTCCGCTGTCCTCTCCGCTGTCCTCTCCGCTGTCCTCTCCGCTGTCCTCTCCGCTGTCCTCTCCGCTTTCCTCTCCGCTTTCCTCTCCGCTTTCCTCTCCGCTGTCCTCTCCGCTGTCCTCTCCGCTGTCCTCTCCGCTGTCCTCTCCGCTTTCCTCTCCGCTGTCCTCTCCGCTGTCCTCTCCGCTGTCCTCTCCGCTGTCCTCTCCGCTGTCCTCTCCGCTTTCCTCTCCGCTTTCCTCTCCGCTTTCCTCTCCGCTGTCCTCTCCGCTGTCCTCTCCGCTGTCCTCTCCGCTTTCCTCTCCGCTTTCCTCTCCGCTGTCCTCTCCGCTGTCCTCTCCGCTGTCCTCTCCGCTGTCCTCTCCGCTGTCCTCTCCGCTTTCCTCTCCGCTTTCCTCTCCGCTGTCCTCTCCGCTGTCCTCTCCGCTTTCCTCTCCGCTTTCCTCTCCGCTGTCCTCTCCGCTGTCCTCTCCGCTGTCCTCTCCGCTGTCCTCTCCGCTGTCCTCTCCGCTTTCCTCTCCGCTTTCCTCTCCGCTGTCCTCTCCGCTTTCCTCTCCGCTGTCCTCTCCGCTTTCCTCTCCGCTGTCCTCTCCGCTTTCCTCTCCGCTTTCCTCTCCGCTTTCCTCTCCGCTGTCCTCTCCGCTTTCCTCTCCGCTTTCCTCTCCGCTTTCCTCTCCG
Organism: Rattus norvegicus; assembly: GCF_021556685.1. NCBI lineage: Eukaryota > Metazoa > Chordata > Mammalia > Rodentia > Muridae > Rattus > Rattus norvegicus. The sequence continues at coordinate 16,026,661 of NC_141547.1, forward strand.
CTTTCCTCTCCGCTGTCCTCTCCGCTTTCCTCTCCGCTTTCCTCTCCGCTTTCCTCTCCGCTGTCCTCTCCGCTGTCCTCTCCGCTTTCCTCTCCGCTTTCCTCTCCGCTGTCCTCTCCGCTGTCCTCTCCGCTGTCCTCTCCGCTGTCCTCTCCGCTTTCCTCTCCGCTGTCCTCTCCGCTTTCCTCTCCGCTTTCCTCTCCGCTTTCCTCTCCGCTTTCCTCTCCGCTGTCCTCTCCGCTTTCCTCTCCGCTTTCCTCTCCGCTGTCCTCTCCGCTTTCCTCTCCGCTTTCCTCTCCGCTTTCCTCTCCGCTTTCCTCTCCGCTGTCCTCTCCGCTTTCCTCTCCGCTTTCCTCTCCGCTGTCCTCTCCGCTGTCCTCTCCGCTGTCCTCTCCGCTGTCCTCTCCGCTGTCCTCTCCGCTGTCCTCTCCGCTGTCCTCTCCGCTGTCCTCTCCGCTGTCCTCTCCGCTGTCCTCTCCGCTGTCCTCTCCGCTTTCCTCTCCGCTTTCCTCTCCGCTTTCCTCTCCGCTTTCCTCTCCGCTTTCCTCTCCGCTTTCCTCTCCGCTGTCCTCTCCGCTGTCCTCTCCGCTGTCCTCTCCGCTGTCCTCTCCGCTGTCCTCTCCGCTTTCCTCTCCGCTTTCCTCTCCGCTGTCCTCTCCGCTGTCCTCTCCGCTGTCCTCTCCGCTTTCCTCTCCGCTGTCCTCTCCGCTGTCCTCTCCGCTGTCCTCTCCGCTGTCCTCTCCGCTTTCCTCTCCGCTTTCCTCTCCGCTTTCCTCTCCGCTTTCCTCTCCGCTTTCCTCTCCGCTGGGGCCAACCCAGGGCCTTGCGCATGCCAGGCAAGCGCTCTACCACTGAGCTACATCCCCAGCCCCTCTCTCTCTTCTACTCCTAATAAGCTTTGATGCTTTTAAATTTTTCACCAAGGAGTTGGAAGATGAGTCAGCAGTAAGTAAAAAGCATTTGTTGGTCTTGGAGAGGCTTGAGTTTGATTCCAACACCCATGTTTCAACTGAAAACCGTCTGTAACTCAGTCTTATAGGATCCTGAAAAGGCATACAGGGTGCACTACATAGATACAGGCAAGAAATCTAAAAACCCAATAAAATTTTTAATACTTTTCTCCTCAGATAGCCCTTTTTATATACCTTAATTATATTCTTAGAGTAAGTTCCTTGACCAGTTGTCATATCTAAGGTCTGATTATTTCTTAGGTTTTATGAAGTTTTTTTTAAAAAAAATTTTGTTTATTATCTATAAGTGCACTGTAGCTGTCTTCAGACACACCAGAAGAGGGCATCTGACCTCATTACAGATGGTTGTGAGCCACCATGTGGTTGCTGGGATTTGAACTCAGGACCTCTGGAAGAGCGCTCTAACCACTGAGCCATCTCTCCAGCCCCTGAAGATTTAAGTGTGTGTGTGTGTGTGTGTTGTGGTGTGTAGGCATTGCACATGTGTGCGGGCATCTGAGGAGGCTGAAGGAATTGGGCTCCCCCTGGAGCTGAAGTGACATGTCAGATGGTGTGAGCTGGTTATGTGGATTGTGTGCACACTTAGATAATAGCACCATTTTATGAAGTTGTTAGGATTAAAAGAATCAGTATATGTCACTGAAAATAATGACATGTTTAACTATTGGACGGGTTTTTCCTTTCTTCTGCCTGCTCCGTAGTGCTGAAGAACACCTTATGAGTTACTTAGCATTCAAAGGGAAAGCCAATGTCAAGATGATTGTAGACTTTCACTGGTCTTTGAATTAATTCAATTATTTGTAAGCTGTAAGCTGTGGAGTTAGTAACACTTGGAGGTCACTGAAGAGAGTATTAATGGACGTAGGATTTTCAGATAAGTCTGGACAGTGAGTTTTTATGAGAAGAAGGTAATTGATCACTAAGTTACTAGAGCACTAAGTGTATTTAGGATGCACTTGGACTTACTCTTTCGGTTTTAAATGAGGCGATAAGAAAAGATTGACCCAGATTTGAGGGTAGCTGATTGGGCATCTGCTTTGTTGTATGGATATGCTGAGGAAGGAGTCTGTGGGCATTGACTCATTTAACCCTTACAGCAACTCTGTGGGGAGTGGTCACATCCATGTTTATGACTAAGTACCGGACCCCTTTACCTATTTGTTAGCAGAACTCCAATGGCTAGATCCTAAACTTTCTTGACATGTCGGTGTGATATTTTGACTTGTGGCGGTTTCGCAGGTTTTATGGCAGGAATTCCTCCTATGTTCATGGTGGAGTGGATGCCAGTGGAAAGCCCCAGGAAGCAGTTTATGGCCAAAATGTAAGTCACAAATTACCTATTTTCAAAATGTCTCTGAATTAAGATGGCTTTTTAAAAAAAGCCTTTCAGTAGGTGTCTTTGGTGTGATCTTTTGCTATAAAGAGTTTTAGTAGAACTGCATTTGTATTAGGATGTATTTAAAAGGAGAACTCGGAATGCTTTATACACATAGTTGAGAAAGTGTATTTTGCATATTACAGGAATGTGCGAAATAACTGATCTTGATGGGAAGAGAGGATGTTGGAGGATTTGGGGATTCAGTTGCACTCCAGGCTTGGTCCGTAGCAAACAGGAAGAAAAATATAAAAATATAAAAAAAAGAATATCAGCATAATAAAGTAAATATCATAAAATAAAATTAGGTGTGAGGTCAAAGGCAGTTGGTAACAGTTTATGAGAATGGTCATCTGGTCCTGTTGCAGGACATTTGATCGCTGTGAACCCCAAGACTGTTAGTTACTGAAAAAAAAAAGTTTCTAGTTATGGTGTGGCTTAGCCTTAGCGCACACTTTTAATTCCTGGTTGCAATACAGACAAGTCCTTAGCACAGAACTTTCATCCCAAACAATGAAGGTAAGGTTAGTTTGTAGAAGGAAGCACCCAAGTTTGAAATGATGTGTAATTGAGTGGCAGTCAAAGTGATGAATCAGAAAGAGCTGACAGGATAGGATCTGCCCAACGAGAAGAGAGAGGAAAGGGAAGCTACTTAAAGGGCAGTGCAGAGAGAAAGAAAGCCATTTTACCAGAACAGTTTTCAGAAACAGGTTGAAGAGAGAACAAGCTAGACACAGGTGAAGACAGAATGAGTCGGGGAATGAGAAGGAGCCAGAGGATCAGAACAGATTGCCAGAGTTAGCATGAGGTCAAGCAGAGCAGTTCAGGAGAGGCTGAGAGAGAGAGAAGTCAGATTGAGTCAGTCAGCTTAGAGCCAGAACGGCTGAGTTGAACCAACCAGCCAGAGTTCAGAAAAACCAGGAATGGGGATGAGCTTATTCAGCAGCAAGTCTCAAAGACTGAGAACGTTCTAGGCCTAGATTAGCTTGTACGGAAGCTAGAAGCTTCCAGGATGAGGCCTAGGTTAGCAGACAGTGGTAGTAAGACTGCAATTACATAAAAGGTACTTGTACATCTGGCCCCCAATGGGGCTCAAACCCGAAACCCTGAGATTAAATCGCAAGCTCTATCAACTGAGATAAGCAGAGGAATGAAGGGGAGAGCTGCATAACACCCAGACTGCAACACAGCATCAACATGCATTCGGATTTCTTGTATAGAGTGGATAGTAGTTACAGGAGTCTGTGGTAATACATAGTTTCTGGACTGAACTCTAATTAATGCAAAAGTGGCAAGTAGTTACTCTTTTTGGGTTGTGAGGAAATGTGCACGCAATGATGTGCAGTTAATGTGGTAACATGAGAAATTTATTTTACCCTTTTCCCCTGTAAAGGATATACACCACAAAGTGTTATCTCTGAACTTCAGTGAATGTCATACCAAAATCCGTCATGTGGACGCTCATGCGACCTTGAGTGATGGTGTAGTGGTACAGGTCATGGGGTTGCTGTCGAACAGTGGCCAGCCTGAGAGGAAGTTTATGCAGACCTTTGTTCTGGCTCCTGAAGTAAGTTTTCACTTTGTTTGCTTTGTGTTTGTGGGAGTTATTCGTTAATAGTTTATTGGATGCTAGGTTTCTTCCTACAGGCTTTGGATTTGCCTGTTTTTTAAATTAATTGATATTTGAATTTTATTTACTTTCTTGGGTGTTCTGCCTTTATGTCTATACTGTTGTGTACACCTACATCTTCGGATGTCCTGGAACTGGTGCTAGAGACAGTTCCTTCATAGGTGCTCAAAATCAAACCCTGTCCTGTGAGAGCAGCACACCTGCTGAGTCGTCTCCCCAGCCTCTACTTTTGTTTCTTAGTTATGTGTTTGAGTGTTTTACTTGCTTGTATGGATGTGTCTGATAGCCATAGACGTGGAAGGGTGTCAGGACCTCTGGACCTGGATGATAAATACAGAAGGAAAAGATTGGCACGATGTGGTAGAGCACATGGCTCTGTGTAGAAGGCTCTGAGTTTGATTCCCAGGATCATAAGACAGGAAAATAACCCACATGGTCTTTGAAGTATTAAACTGTATTTTAAAAAGGTTTTGAAAAAGTGAAAAAAACTTTATTAACTCAATTTTTAGAAGTTTTTAAATCATAATAATTTTATTTTTTTAAAAGTCATTTGGTAAGTTTTTACTATGATGGTCATTACAGTGGGGCATATTACATCAGTAAGATTGGTGGCCATATATTTTCATTAAGTGCAGCTCTGAAGAAGCAATCAAACTATGCATTACTCAAGCAATCAGTCCTTATTAAAACTTCATCTGTGGGGCTGGAGAGACGGCTCAGTGGTTAGGAGCACCGGCTGCTCTTCCAGAGGTCCTGAGTTCAAATCCAAGCAACCACATGGTGGCTCATAACCATCTGTAATGGGATCTGATGCCCTCTTCTGGTGTGTCTGAACACAGCGACAGTGTACTTACATATAATAAATAAATAAATCTTTAAAAAAACTTCATCTGTGATCAGCTATATATAATAGAGTGCAGTATTATATAATTATAAAAGTATTGATCTAGAGTCTCAGCCCCTTGAATAAGAGAAATGACTGAATTACTATAAACTAATGTCGAAGCTCTGATTGCAATTGCAGGTCATTACGTCAAGAAAATTAACTTTAATTTTCTCAGTCGGGCAGAAATTAATTTTTATTTTTAATCACTAGTGTCTACTCATTCATGATGCTGGGCTTTTGACATTTTCATGTGTGTGTATTATGGATTTTATTTTTTAACACAGTCTTCCTATAGCTTGATCTGTGGCTCTCTTTCTCTGACTTGGAAGAGATGGGATTACAGGCATTGGCCCCCCACATTTTTTAAAATTTTATGTATGAGTACATTGTCCCTGTCTTCAGACACTCCAGAAGAGGGCATTGGATCCCACTACATATGGTTGTGAGCCACCATGTGGTTGCTGGGACTTAAACTCAGGACCTCTGGAAGAGCAGCCTGTGCTCTTAACCACAGAGCCATCTCTCCAGCACACCCCCCCCCCCTTTTTTTTTTTTTTTTTTTTTTTTGGTGCTACCATATTTTATAACAGTCATTTGGTGATGTTTGTCTTCTCTGAGTTAGCATCGTGATATAGATTGCATGTGAGATTGTGTGACTTACCATGGATGTTTACAGTTCTTGGAGGATATTGTGGGCACTTCTATTTATGGGTATTCATGGAATATTTGTATGTTGTTTTCCTGTAGGGATCTGTTCCAAATAAATTTTATGTTCACAATGATATGTTTCGTTATGAGGATGAAGTATTTGGAGATTCCGAACCAGAACTTGATGAAGGTGAGCTTAACTAGAAGGGGAAAGGTTCTCTCAATGGTCTGTCTTTGCCATTTCTGTAAGTATGAAACTTTGGGAAGTTTGCTGTTTATTTGACCTGAAATTCTCTTTTCCCCTTTAAATTTTTGTTAGGGGTAGTATAACTGTGTGTGTACATGAATTATGTAAAAGTCAAACGTAGGGAGTTAGTATAAACTACTAGAGTTTGGTGCACACTCTGGACATGTCTTGGGGACACAGACGCTTTTATCAAAATGAGATGAGTAGCCTAGAACTCACTCTTTTCTGTCTTTGTCACCCAAGTTGTGGCTGTACTGTAGTTATTCATCCTCCACTAAGAAGAATACCAGTTTTTTCATTACCACGCTTAAATAGGACAGCAAAACCAAAATAATGGTTTTTTTTTTAGCTTCTTTGTTTTTCCTTTCTTTACTAATACATCTTGTTAAAATAGAGTATAATAATCATTTTTCCTGCTTGTTCTCTTTAGTTTGTGGGGAACAGGGAATATTTCAGTGAATGACTGCCTTTGTAAGTCTGCTGACATTTTAAACTAGCAAACCCTTAAACATACTACAGTATATATGTTAGAGCCTCTTTTAAAAAGATGTGGTGTGTCATGTGTTGTCAGAGTCAGAAGATGAAGTGGAAGAGGAACAAGAAGACAGGCAGCCATCTCCGGAACCTGTGCAAGAGAATGCTAACAGCGCTTACTATGAAGCCCACCCTGTGACGTAAGACTAGCCAGCACTTGCAGGGCTGCGTTACGTTGGCCTTAGTGAACTAACTGTAGTTCATTCTAGGTGTTTCATGCCTGTTAAATTATGCACATTGCCACCAAACCACACCCTCAGCCCCTGGATTTTGTTAAAACCTGTTTTTTTGTTTTTAAGCCAGTATTTGGTTACTTACGATGGTTTGTGTTGAGCTGTGGTTGACAATGCAGGCTGTTTAGGACAGTACACTAAATTTCTTTCTGTAAAATTTTATTTTAACATGGCAGAGAAGTGCTCAGCCCATGCTCACCTGCAAGCCTGGTGTCGTAAGTTTTCTCCTGACATAAAGTGGAAGGAGATGAATGCCCACGGCCTGACCCTACACACATGGTTATGAACACAGGTTATATACCTAACACTGGAGTGAACCTTGTCACCATTTAGATTTAAAACGATGAGGTTTGGCTGTAGGGATGGCACACTGTTACGAGCACCAGCTGATCCCCAATGCCACATGGCTGCCTGTACCCTAGCCATGAGAATCTCATACCCTCTTGTGGCAGTATACACAACAAAACACACCCTATGTGCAAGAGTAATAAAACCCATTTTTAAACATTGATGGACCAGATGTGATGGTGCATTCTATTCCTAGCACTTCACTGGGTCTGAGGCCTGTGATCTCCATAGTGAGTTTCAGGCCAGCCAAGGATACATAATAAAATCCTGTCTCAAACAACAAAACAAAACAAACAAAAAGGATGGGTGTAGACTAGAGGTGAGCTCTGGCATATGCAGGGCAGGCAGGACTTCCTGTTCATCCATTCCTAACCCCACATATATATGTATGACCGGAGAATACTTTCTTACAAGTGCAGAACAAGTTGCCAACAGGAGCATACCTAGTCACAGTGTGGTTTGGAAAGAGGGTTTTATTTCCTTTGACTACCTAGTGACGGAGACGTTTCATTCTAGCAATGGCATAGAGGAGCCTTTGGAAGAATCCTCTCATGAACCAGAACCTGAGCCGGAGTCGGAAACAAAGACTGAAGAGCTGAAACCACAAGCGGAGGAGAAACACTTGGAAGAGCTGGAGGAGAAGTCCGCCACTCCTCCTCCCACTGAGCCTGCTTCTCTGCCTCAAGAACCGCCAAAGGTGAGATCAAAGGAACGTTTCTGATCTGGGACCTCATGTTTTCATACTTGGTGCCATTAATAAAGCATGGTTTTGGTTCTGTTGTCTGAAATAGTGAGCTGCACTTACGTTCATGAAATAGTAGGCTATACTTATGAACATGAGGTAGTAAGCTATACTACGTATATGAAAGCGGCTGGAGTTTCTGTTGTTCGGGAGATCTCATGGTTTCTCTCCACCCCAAAAATATTCCGAAGAGTGAGATTTATAACCTAAGATTCCTCTTGTCTGTATGCAGTGTTGAATGACTTACATGAAATAATCAAGTCCATGTGTGAGGTTTTCAGTTGCTCATCTCTTCTGAGGCTCCAGGAGTCATGCGGTGTCCCACCTGAAGTTGATCTGTGAGAGACACCTGTTTGTGATAGAAATGGGATCAGTTTCCTCACGCTACTAATTCTCTTGTACAGACGTGTGGCACCCATAGTGTAGCATGTAAACTTCTCTATCTCTGTCAGGTAGATGGCTAAGGTAGATGTGGGCAGTGAGAGCAGAGTAGTGCAGGAGTCCTTGTTCACTCGGTAATGTCTGCTAAGTCTCCAACAGTACTCAGTGCTCGGCTCTTCCCATGCTTCTCCGCAACACCACCCTCACGTCATGTCTTCCCCAAAGAGGGCAGGTCAGTTCTCTGCTTCAGAGTTTATAGCATGTTTAGCTGACAGTGGTTTGCCACTTGCTTATGTAGGAACTTGGTGTGGTTTTAGCAGTTGAGACAAAACAGTTGTATCTTGCATAATGAGATTTTGAAAGTTGGCACACAGACTGGCATGTGTGTGTGTGCCTTTCTATTAGGAATCCTTCAATAAAGAAACAGATTAGAAATGAAAACAGATTAAATATTTGGAAGTTTCCCTATAGGAATGTTGGTGGTTTTCCATGATTAGTAGTCTAGGTTTGTTGCATTTCCTGCAGGCTTTCTCCTGGGCTTCAGTGACCAGTAAAAACCTGCCTCCTAGTGGTACTGTTTCTTCCTCTGGAATTCCACCCCATGTTAAAGCACCAGTCTCACAGGTAACCAATCTGTGAACACATTGGATTGTATCCTTGTTACATTTGCCAATTGCTTACTTTTTATACATTTTTAAGCGAGTCAACCAGAACTACGGATTAAACATTCAAAAATGTATTAAATGTCAGCGCACCCACGTTAAATGCCAAATCTCTCTTAATCTGCAGAGGTGGTGTTGGGATTCGGGTGTGCGCAGTACAGTTAAGTTGGTTTACTAACATGGTGTCATTTTAAAGGCTTCTTTACACAAATTCCTTGAAAATTTTACAACGTAGCCAAGAGTATTTCAGGCAAGAAATTTGGAAAGGCATAAAATAGAATGACTTTTTTTTTAAATCACTGTTCTAAAGAAATAGAAACCTTGATATATATATGTGTGTGTGTATATATATGATATATATTTTGTAATATATATTATATATATTTACATTGCCTAAACTCAGTCTGTGAGTGTTTGACACAATTTGATTGAAGCCTGTACCAACTTATGACTGTAGTGTTCACCTTAACAGATCATTTCAGTATTCTGCTTTTTGTCTGTTTGTCATCTTACCCATTTCAGAGCTTTCCAAAACTGTGAAAATACGACACTATTTATGATGCTTGGTAGATAGGGTAGATTAAATTTGAATTAAGTTTATTGGCATATATAAGTATCCAGTTTCCCCCATACATTTTGAGTAGAACTTCATTTTCCTATAATATTTATACTTAAGATGGTTATTAATATACATTTTTAGATGATCTAACATTAAGACATTGAGGTTTTAAAAGTAACCAGTAATAATCTTGTCCTCGATGTTTCTCCACGTGTCCATGGTACCATAATTCCTGTGTGTTGTTGTTGGTGGTGGTGTTTTACTCTGGTTAAATACTTAAATGTGGTTGTATTTGATCACAGTCAAAGTTCAACCCAATGATTTGTGCTTTTCAAACCAATTTGGAGAAGGAAGAGTGACTTGGGACTTGAGATCTTTATTTCTGTCAGGTTCACATGTGGAGCCTTTTGAGTTGTTAGTTCAGAGATTTGGTGACACTTCAGAATTTTAACTTGGAGTTTGTGTTTACCTGTGTGCGTTCATGTGCACCTGGTGCAGGTAGTGCCCTCAGTTCTGAAGAGTGCTGGTCTCTTGGGACTGGAGATGCAGATGGCTGTGAGCTGTTGTGTAGGTGCAGAGGAGGAACCCCCTTGTCTGCTCGAAGAGCTGCTACTACTCTTCACTAACTGCTAAGTCATGGCTACAGCTCAGTGTCTACTTTAAGAAGTTCAGTAATATATTCCTTCTATTTGCCTAGCCATTATGGTCAGTGTGTTATTTTCACATTTCTCTTTGGGGGTAGAGGTGGGGACAGGTTCTCCTTGTCTAGCTCTTGCCAGCCTTGAAGTCAGCTCCATGTGCCTCTGCCTCCCTAGTGCTGAGATAGAAAGTCTACACTAAGACTCTTACTGAGTCTTTAAAGCCACCCCGCATGAGGTGTTAACATTCATTCCCATTTTAGAGATAGGAAAACTAGACTCTAGCGTAACTTACCCATGTTTACACAGCTGAAATATAGCCTGGCTTTTGAATTTATGTAGGTACACATCACACTACATATGGTTCTAAATGCATACATTTTTTTCTTTAGTGTCTCATGGAGGATATTAGGTCTCTATATTCATAACAATTTAAGGTATTTAGTATTTAAGGTGTATCTTTATTTTTTAAGCTATGTCTTAAATTTACTAGATTCTAAACTCTTAGGCATCTTATACATTTCAGTCATTGTTATTTTATTTCTCCTTCATTAAAAAATGTTACAAAATTAAACTTTTGGGGCTCAGTAGTTCAGAGCACATACCAAGGACCTGAGTTAAGGTTCCCAGCACCCGTGTCAGGTGACTTAGAACTGCCTATAACTCCACTTCCAGGGGACCTGGTGCCTCTGGCCTCTGTGTTCTCATGCGCACATGCCCACACGCCCACACATAGGTACACATACACATAATTGAAAATAATAAAACATAAGCTGTAAGACTATCCTGATGTCTTTGTGCTATGTGTAGAATAAATTTGTGATATTTTCATTTGGTTTAGTAACCTTCAACTTATTTCAATACTTTTGAACAGCATTCTTTTCCTTTTGTTTTAAATAGATCATTTGGTAAAAGAAAGTTAAATCTGCCTTAGGTATTGGTAGGCATTGAGATAAAAGTAGGTAAGTGAAGTCTGCTGGATCTGACTAGTTCTCTTGAGCTTCCACTCAGTTGAAGGATCTGTTGTAGTGATGCCTTTTGATGTGCTTTGACCATTTTTATTTTATATTTTGTTTGACATTCTTTTGTAGGATGTGCTGGAAGATCATGTTTTTGGTCACATGAAGTTAAAGTGAAAGCTTTAATAGAAAGAGATAGTAGGCTGTTAGCACTTCATCTGTTAGGGATTCCTTGTTTTAGTTGGTGGGTAAAAAGAGGGAGAAGGCATAGCTGGCTTAGCTGACATTTGTTTCCTAATAAAAGGAACGATTCTTTGCTTTTTGTTCTTATGCACTGACACTCTTGTCTACTTCCAAAGTCAGAGTTACCAAATCAGTGTACAAATTATTTATAAGATAAATTGTTTGGAGAATTTATTTTTGTAATAAGTTTTGAAATGTGTTAAGGTCAGAGCCTCAAGTTCTTTGATAATATTTAGATTGCATGTTCTAATTTTTTTCCTGAAAATTCTAAATGTAAGGTGTATTTTTTCCAAAAAGATTTGTTTTTATTTTATGAGCATGGGTGGTTTTGCCTGCACATGTATCTGTGCAGCATGTCCCTGTAGGGGCTGGAATAAGCCTCAGGTACCCTGGACTAGAGTTGCAGAGGCGTTCAGGACCCATGTGCACGCTGGGAACTGTCTTCAAAGCAGCAAGTGCTTTTCCCTGCCTCTCTAGTCTCGTGGATGATGAGAGCAAAGGCTAGACCACCGTACACTACTCACAATTGCTATTTTTATTAATTTCCAATAAGACACTAAAATTTGAGTAAAGTACATCTGTTTTTCAATTCAAATTGATAATAGAAACTTCAAGTTCTGCTTTTGAGACTCCTTTAGTGGAGTAAGCATATAGTTATAGTGATATGCCTTTTTATAAATATAAATACATACTATTTTAGATTGTTAATACTATTTTACTGTATATTCACAGACAGCAGTTAACCTCATTGTCAGGTATATGATACTCTGAACCGGTCAGTAACTGCTAAACATATGTTCAAGCACAAAGCTTGGTTTTTTCAGTAGTGCACATCTGCAGTCCCAGTATCGGGGAGAAAAGTAACAGTAGTATCATCACAAGTTTAAGATCCCCTTGGGCTCAGTCTGGAGAGATGGCTCAGTGGTTAGGAGCACTGGCTGCTCTTCTGAGGACCCAGCACTCATGTGGGAGTGCCCAACTGTCTGTAACTCCAGCTCCAGTGGATCTGGCACCCTCACACAGACACATAAGAAGACATACACGCAAGCAAAATACCAATGCAAATACAAATAAAATTAAAAAAAAAAAAAACAAACTCCAATTCTCTCAAGGATTGCCACCTCTCAAACACCCAAACCAAGATAGCTAGATAGGCTTTATAGCAAAAAGTGAATCTTTTCACTATGTAGGCTAGGCTGGCCTTTGAACTTGCCTCTGCCTCTTAAGTGATGAGATCTAAGGTATGCACTACCACACCCAGCAAAATTAACATTGTAAATAGGCAGATTCCAGGACCTGTGAATAGATTCATCTTGGGAAAATAGTCTACTTAGGGACAAAAAACAACAACAAAAAACCAGGTTGTAAGAAATAAGTAAATCTTTTTTAAATTACTTAATGTTAATAGAGTTACAGTGGCTGCAACTTTTATTTTTAGATTTATCCTTGTAAATTATAACATTCCAATTATATAATAAAAGAATATTGATTAGACCAAGATTAAAGTACTAGCTTTTAGTTTGGGATGCCCATAGTCTGTTGAATGCTTGCAAGGAACATCTTTTGATGATTCATTTAGTTTTGTCTTTTCCTTGAGCAAGTAGAGAGCCCACAGAGGTTGAGAATTCTGAAAATGCTGTTGTATGAGGGGAAATGAATGAGAGGTGTGGACTCCGGCATTTTTGTTCACAAAATCCTTGAGTGTACTTAAGTCAGCAGTTGACAGACTGACTGGTCAGTCCTGTCATTCCCACCCAGTTAAGGAAGACGGTTCTTCAATCCTTTCTTAAAGAGCTTCTTGGACTATTTGAGATATTTATGGAAACTCTTGTCGCTTAATTTTTGAGATGCGGTCATATTGTTTCAAGCTGGCTTCAAACTTAAGATCCTCCTGCCTCAGCCTTCTGAGTGCAGGGATTTCAGACACTTGCCACCATATAAAAGCGTTATTGTTTGAACTATTAAAATATTGGTTTCAAGATGGTGGGATGGGCTAGGAGATGTTACTGAGCACTGGTGATTTCGGAAAGCAGCACACTAGGATTTACTGAGGAATTGTGTGTCTTTATTCTTGTCTTCATAAGATAAGAAAGCTTTATAACCTTGTTCTCTGTATGTATATGGAGTTGCTCATCTTGCATTTTGTGATTTTTGTAGCAGTAACTTACCTGTTTCATTGTGAGTATAATTTTAATTTTAAAGAGTGTTATTGTGTAAAAGCAGCTTAGTGTGAATTATATAGTATTGAGTAAGAAAATTAAGATCTACCCTACAGTCCTAGCTTGGTACAGAATATCTTTTAAAAAGTATTTTCACACATATAGGAAGTTCTATAGAAACATCATAAGCTTAATATCATTATCCTTGCTAGTGACTTGCTAATAGTTGCTTTGATTGGCTTTTCTCCGGTAGAAGTTACTTCTTTATAATAAAATTTTTAATAGTTTTTCCATTATATTTTAGCCAAGGGTTGATGCTAAACCAGAAGTTCAATCTCAGCCACCACGTGTACGGGAACAGCGACCTCGAGAGCGACCTGGTTTTCCTCCTCGAGGACCAAGGCCAGGTAAGCTCAGCTTACTTATGGGCTTTATTGGACAGTTGGGAAAGACTAAGCTTTAAAGGAAACTGTACTGGGTTTCATACACAGATCTGTGTGGAGATCAGACTACTTAGGGTTATGCTGCTAAGATAATCTAGGCTAACAAACAGCTGAGGAGAGGGTTTGCTAAGCTCTGTGGAAGTGTGGTTTGATAAAATGTGCCCTTTTACCATTTGCTGACTGTTGGTGCATTTAAGAATGGTAAGCTGAGCTCTTAGTACCCATCCAGCTCACTGTACACTCTTGTCTCACACTGATACCTCCTGAGCTGCACCAACTTCTCATAAGTGCGTTGCTAGCTAAGGTGCAGTGAGGACCATTGTTGAACGCTGTAGGATTTAAGAGAGCTTTTCGGGGTTCGGGACCGGTGCAGCAGTTGCTCTTCCAGAGGGCTTAGGTCCCTAGCACCCACATGGTGGTCGGAGTTGTCTGTAGCTCCAGTCCTGGAGGTGTAGTGCCCTCTTCTGCCCTGCCAGCAGTACGTATGTGGGTGGCGCACAGACACATGCAGAACACCATACATGTTTAAATTGGACAAATAAACCTTTTAAAAAGAGAGAATGCTTTGGATGCAAGAGGGATATATATATATATACTACTATGCCTCCAATTTAGAACTGTAATTCTGTAAATAAAAGTAGTGCATTCCAAGGTTCCAGGCAGTGGGTGGCATGTCTCAGCTTTGGTATTGACTGCCATGATCTAGGATGGCATCCTTAAGTCTGAGCTGCTCCTTCTTAAGCCATGTCGGTGTCAATGACGCTATCTGGTGTGGTGTCTGTCTTCTGTGACTTGCTATGGTATGAGAGGATTAAGTAAGACTGTTACCTTCCATAGTACTTTGGGAGGAAAGAGGCCTAAGAAAGGAAATGCTGGTACAGTTAGTATTGATGAAATGTGTTTTATTTTAAAACACTAAGGAGGTATTTAGGAGGAGTATTCCTTACTAACTGAAAGTCTGTTGTGGCCCTGGTTACAGGGTAATAACTGTCCTTTGAGTACTAGTCATTCACAGTCTTTTCTTTTTTTCGGAGCTGGGGACCGAACCCAGGGCCTTCCGCTTGCTAGGCAAGCGCTCTACCACTGAGCTAAATCCCCAACCCCATGTCATTCACAGTCTTATCCATAGTCTGCAAGTCTAGTCAGGATCTGTCCAGCTGTGCTCTCTGTCCACCTAATACACCTTCAGGGAGCACCTCTGCTTTACTAAGTCGGCGCAGGAGTTTTAGTATTGGTTTTTTTCTTTCTCATTTGTTTTTGTTTATTTAAGACAAGGTCTCATTGTATAGGCCTGGCTGGTCTGGAACTAGAGAGATCCTCTTGGCTGGTGTTGGGCCTTAGGGCATGTACCACTGTGCCTGGCACCAATAGGAGTTTCCTTTCTAGTTCATTTCTTTGTACTGTTTTTATGTGCTGTTGTAGGCTCTAGTGTTTCCTTTCTTCCTGTTTTAGGCAGAGGAGACACAGAACAGAATGACTCTGACAACCGGAGAATAATTCGTTATCCGGACAGTCACCAGCTTTTTGTTGGAAACTTGCCTCATGATATTGATGAAAATGAACTGAAAGAATTCTTTATGAGTAAGTGGTTTAGTTTGCATTCATGTTCTACTTTAAGTTGAAGTTTGATGGTTATGCCCTACATTAGAGAAACGTAGCTGCTCACCAGGGCTCAGTCCTCCTCCTCTTGTGGTCCTGACCTGCCCTCTGTGAGCAAGAGAATCTGGACTGGTTGGGGGTGTCCTGTCCAAGTGGACACAGGACTCCACGGTTTTCAGTACAACAACCCTACCATCTGACATAACTTGTAACATGAAGGTTTCCCTTTAAACAAAATGTTAGTGAATTTAAATAAAGCCCTAAAGGAAGAAAGAGCCTTTTTGTCATAATAAAACCCAGCTTTCTAAATTACTTACCTTCAGATTATATCTTACCTGCTTTCAGTCTCACTTTAATTGGTCAGAAGGGAAGAAATGATAATGATATCACAATTCCCAGTGTTTGGTCAGGTTCAGGAGCTGAGGAAAGAGAACTAACTGGCTGGAAGAAACAGTCTTACATTTCATTCTTGAGGACTCCACTGGTAAAACGGGGTGGGGAAAATGTTTGTCTTTCCAAAATTTGGCAGGCAGGGTTTTTGTTTTTCTCGTGGAGACAAGCATCTGCTAAGGTTGTGAGGGGTATGAGGTGGTGGCCCTCCCGAGCACATGTCCTGTAGCAACCATCGTGCATAGCAGCTTTGCCCTGTTTGTTTTCAGATGGATCAGAAACGTGACAGTTGCTCGTTCTGAACAGTTAAAGTCACTAGGATGTTTTGTTAAAATATTTAACCCTTGGTTGTAATGTATATTTTCACAGGTTTTGGAAACGTTGTGGAACTTCGCATCAATACCAAGGGTGTTGGGGGAAAGCTTCCAAATTTTGGTTTTGTGGTTTTTGATGACTCTGAACCAGTTCAGAGAATCTTAATTGCAAAAGTAAGTGATTTAAGGGGCATAAAATTTTCTCTTTTTTGTTGTTTATAGGATGAATTGAAACATTTAAAACCATAGAAAATCCTTTTTATGGTAAAGCTAAAAATAGTTAATTGTGAAATGGTATTTATGCAAAGAATAAGAAGATAGTATTACAGTCTGCTGTATGGATCATTCTTTTGCTCAGTTGAAAAGGACTAAAGTTTATATTAAGACTTGTTAAAGTTTCTTATTTAAAAGATTTTTCTTATGTATGCAAATTCATATCTATTGTTGTGTAACCATTCATGTCATTTTTCTGTTTTAAAGCCAATTATGTTTCGAGGAGAAGTACGTTTAAACGTGGAAGAGAAAAAGACAAGAGCTGCCAGAGAACGAGAGACCCGAGGTGGTGGTGATGACCGCAGGGATATCAGGCGCAATGATCGGGGTCCTGGTGGTCCACGTGGAATTGTGGGTGGTGGAATGATGCGTGATCGTGACGGAAGAGGGCCCCCTCCACGAGGCGGCATGACACAGAAACTTGGTTCTGGAAGAGGAACCGGGCAAATGGAAGGCCGCTTCACAGGACAGCGTCGTTGAAATCCCCCTGTTGGCCAAGTTTTGGCAGTGGCACCTAACTCATCGTGTTTGCGTTCTTGTTAGGTTTGGCTTTGGAATGTGACACAGCCTTTTTGATCATTTCTTTGATGTGAAAAGCATCTTTTGGTTATCAGTTAAATTGAGGTGGACATTATTTCCCCAATTTCACAACAGGATTCATATTGTTAATTTATAAAGCTAGACTTGGAGAATTAAGGACTGAGAGATGACCATATCTTAAACTGTCTGCAACAAAATGAACTTTAAAAAAAGGACATGCCCACTGAGTTCAGGTCATTTGAGTTTAAAAAAAATCCTCTGCTGCACATTTTGTTTAAGTGTTAACTGTTTCTGCTATTAATGTTGGAAACACAAATAGTGCAATTTGTGCAATTGGAGAATCTTGCCTTTTTTCTTGGCTCCTCCAACCCCCAACACAAACAGAAACTTGTTACGTATTCATCAGAATGCACTGTCGGGTACTCTGAAGTCATTAACATTGAAATCTGCACCAGGAGGCAACAGGGAAATAAAAAGTTGATCTTCTTTTCCAGTAGAGAATAGTTTGTGAAATGATGAGGGCATTCTATCTGCTTGCTGTGACCAGCGTGTGCACACAAACCTTAACAAGACTGCAAATATTCCAGAAGGAAGTCCTTTAGCTATGAACGAAATAACAAAAACGAGAACTTCAAAAGCTGTGGTCTTAAATACTAGACCAGGTTTAGTAGCTCCGTTTTGTCAGTTTTCTACCTGCCCTCTTGAGTACAGGGATGGATGGCTGCTCAACACACTCCTCCCCTTTCCTTTCTTTAAACTGTGTACAGTAGAAACTGTCTTTCCTGTATTTTGTTCTCTGGTAATGTAATAAGCATGATGGTGCCTTCTATAACATCATTCCAGTCTTGCTGGTGATTCTGTACAGTGTGGTTTATGAATTGCTGTGCTGCAAAGCCACACAGCTGCAAACGTTGAAGAAAATCATTGATATATAAAAATTGCAGTATCTTTAAAATCAGTAAAATGGATGCTTATTCTTTATCTTGTTCAGTTAACATCTTCTGTGTTCTATGTGGGAGGGAGTCGTGTGTGTTTGAAGGGAGAAGTCAGTTGAGTCTCTAATTGACTTTTCTTTTGCTCCAGTGTGAACTACTAAAACATAATCACTTGGTTCTTTGAAACAACTTGGTGGACATTTTGTGACATTTTAGAAGCAGTCAGATTCCCAAAAATGGAATGTGAACCTGAGTGAGGATACTGCAATTTTCAGAGGGAAGAATGGCAGCTCTTAAGGTTGGGGGACGGGAACTGTCACTCATTTTGCACAATTCTTGAACTGATGTCAGCACCCAAATGGCTCCTGAATTTTAGTCTGGGAGGACATCTTTTTATTTTTACATGAATCTTTTAAACAATTCTGTGAGCAAAGTTTCTAGCTGCTGGATTATTGTCTGTCTTTATAGCAGGTTCCAGTGAACCGCAAGAATGGCAAGTTACCTGGTTTTACGGTTGGAACAATCAGTATGTATCAGCTTTCTGGTGTTTCAAGCAAGAAGCGGAGTAAACAAGTGTGACCACTTAAAGCTGCTTGTTAACATGGAAGACTTCTCCATTCTACCTTAGTGAAAACAATACACACTTGACATGGGAGCAGATTGGTTCTGAACTTTGGGACTGTTTGCTGGTTATTGAATTATTGGTTTTTGTCAACTGGGCAATATGGGTAAAATTTACTTTTTTCCCTAAGAATGAGGTCTTCCATGTTTGAGGAAATGTCTTGCACTATTGCATATATTTTGTGGACACAGATTTTTGTAGTTTCCATTTTGGAAGGCTAAAGTTTTTTGTTTGTTTGAAACAGTTTTACACTTTCTAATGTACAGTACTTGAAGTTCGTACTAGAGAATTACTTTGTAGTTTTGAAGCTTTTATCCAAACTACTTTGAAATAAGTGGCTTTCTTGTCAGTGGTTTGCCCCCAGGTGTAATTTTCTTTTGTTATTATTCCTCCCTATTATGTATGTGTGTGTATGTGTGTGTAAATATTTACACACAGCAACATCTGCACAAGCATATATATTCCAATCCAAGATATTGCCCTGTACTACACACACACACACACACACACACACACACACACACACACACACACACACACACACACTGTTGTGGCAACAAAAGACAGATGTGAAATGTAACAGAATTGGAGCTAAGAGCCATTCAGCTTCAGCCTTTCCATACCACAAACAAGACAGAGCATCACATGGAGAAGTTTACGTGGTGGCTGCTCACCTGCAGTACTGTGGACCTTTAACATTTGTCCCCTTTTCAGTGAAATACTAAAAAGTACTCATCTACCATTACTGTTTTTGCTGATTTGATTTTATTTTGATGGTAATATTCTATCCTTATGACACTATTGCAACCAAATTGGCTTTACCATCTTGGCTTTAGTAGGTATAGAGGAAAGCGGATTACCATCTTTATTTTGTAATGTGTTAAGCATTATATGCTGGTAGAATCTAGTTTAATTGTTTCAGGTGGAAAGTATTCTTTTTGAGTTTCCATTTTGAATGTGTTTGGACTAAAACAATAAACTACTGATGTCTGCAGCATTTATCTATGTCCCTAATTTAATCTGAAGTTATATTTTCCCAAATGCTTTCTCCCAGTTGCATTTCATAACGGCCTGAATGATACAGCTCAAATCAGCTGCTTCTTGTTGAGGTATATAAAAAAGCAAAACACTGAACATTGTCAGTGCTGGGCATCTAGTACTGATCTTGGTACCTAGTATAGAAATAAAAGAAAATAGCTGTTGGGAGGGAAGACCCGGCTACCCTGACATTGGGAGGGTTAGAGGCAGAAGGATCTGGAGTTCTGCCTCATACACAGCCAGATGCCAGCCTGGGCTACATTCAGTACTGAATGTGTGCAGAAGTAAGTTGTAATAATCTAAAAATGTCTATAGACTGTCTTGAAAATAGGCAGGAATTTGCAGGAACAAGTTACTTGGACTGGAATTTTTAATTTTGCAGCAGGATCTGGAGGCTTTAATCAAGCTGCTCTCGTCTGTCTCAGAGTTATGGTGTCCAGTTGACCCTATTGCCTTGGCCTCCCAAATGCAGGGGCTGCTGGCAGCATGCAGATGTGTATGACACATGGCCTGGCTGGTACCTAATTTTTCTTGCTAGGCAAGTACTTTTGTGCAATATATTCAACTTGGCTTAGGAAATTCTTTGATCAACAAAGATTTTTAAAAAGAACCCCCTCCCTCCTCAAAAAAGAAACCGCTCTGTTCATAATACTTCTGACAAGATTCCATTACGTTTTCCTGGAAAATAATTACTTAAAATGAGGTAGGGTGGCACACAGCTGCCAATCTTGGCACTGGGGATGTGGAGGCAGCCTCACCTACTGTGTGTTTTAGGGGTTGGCTGAAACACTTTGACCTACCTGCTCTCAAAACCCCTGACTCAGAAAATAATGTTTCTAAATTAATGATTCCAAGTTGCCTTTGACAAATGGAAAATGGCTAAAATCTCCAAATCTTTTTATTGTGTACATGAATCTGTTATGTTTAGTATCCTTCCAAATTATAAAAGTCTAGTTTTGGCATTGCCAATACTTGGAAAATATTGACGCATTAACTATGTGAGTTGTTCTCTAGAGTTTGGCTTAAGCTGGTCACTCCTTGGAGTACTTTTGTGACTACTCGGTTTTCCATTCTGATGTCACGCCATTAAGGGGGCCCTCCTTTGGTTTCATTAGTAGCTGGGTGCAGCGCCACAGACTGCATCAGTAACTGCCCACAAATGTCGCCTTCTGGGCTGATTTCCTGCCTTAGGGTCTGGTCAGTATAGTAAGCCCTCCATACTGTTGCCTGTGTCAGGCATATCTTTTAAAATAAAATTACATTTTCTAAGATTCCCTCTGTGTAAGCTTGGTTGTCCAAGAATTCTGTAGAACTCAGATCTGCCTACCTTTGCCTCCCAAGTGCTGCAATTAAAGATGTGTTCATGCCAACACTATTGCCCAGCTTTTATTTTCAATATATATATATTTTTTTTTCCACGTTTCCTTGGAAATATTAGGTAATGAACCTTTTTGTACTTTATTGTGCATACATCTCTAATAACGAATATCATCTAATCAGCCTCTCAGTTTGGAGTCCCATCTCCACTGAGCATTTTCCTGTTATGCTCCATTGTATCTCAGGTTGCCAAGTCTGTCCGTGTTCTGACTAACTCCCAGGAGTCCATCCTAACTAAATCACCTAGTTTTGGATGGCATGTTTTATTAATTCATGATCAGTGAGAGCTGAAACTCTGAGGAGATTGATCTGGTAGGCATTGATAGGGGAAATCCCCTTTTCCTGCAGGTATTGCCACGATTGTGTTAGGAAACAAATGATCCAAAGTGTTTGATAATGCCGCAAGGGTCCTATTACCTTGGCATCTGGTTTTGTTTTTCTTGATTACTTGGAGTCATTGTTATAGTGAACTTAAGTCATTGAAAAATGTTCATCAAATGTTTGCCAAGTACGTCTGTGACCTGAGTCCTCTTTGAGTGGGTCATGTTAGCTAGCCCTGGCTGTTATGTGCTTGGACAAACCTGCATATATTTAGGAAGTACCCGAGTAAAGAGGTCATGTAGAGACTTGGAACAGAATCCAGGAGCTGTTAACATCCTGTGAGGTGAGACTTCAGGAAGGACTCTTGTGTCTTAGGCCTTTTTTAATCTCACGAGCCTGTTAAGTTTTGATCTAAGAAATGAACTATATCGTGGAGAGGCTCGAAATTAAAACAATCCCTTGTCTAGTGTGGTAACAAAAATTGTGGCTTTTTGAAGGGAAAATCTAAGTATTGATTTGCTTGCTATCAGGAATGACTTGGCATGTTGTTTTAAAGCTGGCACAAATAGACTTGGTATGTGCCAAAGAACTCAGAGCAGCCAGTGGCTATTTACTTCTGACAGTAATACTATGAGGAGTACAGTTTGTTTGTGTTGTGGAGAGGATTAACCTTGACTAGTTTACCCTAGAATACATGGTTTTATATGGAATAGAATGGGAGAGACTATAATCTGATCTATTATATCACAGGGTGGGTGGGGGTTAATGAAGTGAGGCACATTTGAGATCAATTTCCTTGAGAAAATCTAGAAAGAAGAGTGTTCCAAATGGGAAAACAACATAGATGTTTCACAGGCCAATTTGGATATTCATGATGAGGTGTCAGTCAAATGTGTTATTTGTTGGTAAGGTAGTCTCACAGTGTTGCCCTAACTGGTCTGAAACGTGCTATGTAGATCAGGCTGGCCTTCTATTCATGGGCCATATCTACTCCTGGGTCTGTGTGAATCATTACACCCAACTAAGGCTCTGCTGAGTGGAGTTTGGAATCCTTTGGATGGGATGAGATCACCTAGGAGTACAGAGGAGGCTGACTACTAAGCTCTTAAATGGATTCCCAATTGAAATACAGGCTGCATGCAGAGAATATTGGGACACCAAATATGGCAAGGACTGGTGTCACGGAAAGTACAGGTAGTTAACAAATGCTGCTTAGAAGTCAGAATAGCAAATGTGAGTTACTGACAGGCCAGCTTGTAAAATTAGACCCTAAAGTGTCTAGTGGTTCAGGTAAGAGTGTTAGAGTAGAAATGCAGTTGCTGCTTCTCTGGCCCATTGGGTTATTTAGGAACAGCTAGAAGGGAGAGTCTACAGTTTTAAGTGTATGCTAGCTTCGAAATTACTTTTAGCTATCTAAACAGGAAGTAGTACATGAGGGATCTTGATTTTTATGGGCTAGGACTGAGTCCATAGAGGTCTGTCATGGCTATACCAAGATTCATTGGCAGCAAGAAGTAAGCCATCTGTAGGGCCAGGAAAAGGGCGCTTTATTGTCAGCAGCAGTTATGCGCCACAGATGAGTGGCAGCATGTATATAGTGGCTTGGTAAGAGTCATCTCCATGAAGTGATATAGATAAAGCCTAAGACTGGGGTAACAAAGGGAACTGATTAATCCAGACTCCTGAACTTTATAAGTATATATGGGGATGGGTGTTTTACTTGTGTGTATGTCAGTGTACAACTAGTGTAGTCCAGAACTGGACTTACAGGCCATTGTGAACCCCTACGTGGGTTCTGAGAATCAAACCGAGATCCTCTGGAAGAGCAGGCAGTGTACTTAAATGCTGAATCATCTGTCCAGCTCCTTTTTCTGAAAAATTGCTTCAGAATACTGTAGAGGCTACAGAGAATTAAAGGGAGCAATATGCCTGAGGCATGTTACCAGTGTGAGAAGAAATCAAGTAGAAGGCAACGTTTGTATTTGAGGACATACAAATTCTCAAGGTGGCACTATTGTCAATACCTTAGTGACGGAGAGCAAAGTAGGAGTTAAGTGGAACTTGGAACAAGTGGTATGCTGTATCTTCCACCTCCAAATCTAACCGCCTTTGGTGTGGGAGTGGGTTGGGACCTCTGATCTCAATATGTAGACTTGGCTCTCACTTACACCCCTCTTGAGACACAGTCAGTATAGCCCAAGCTGTCCTAGAACTGGCTATGTAGACCAGGCTAGCTTGGACCTTGAAGTCTATCGCCTCTGCAGGTGCTGGGATTAAAGGTATGTGCTACAACACCTAGCTCTCTTAAGTTTTTAATAAATTAAATCGGTCTAGATTGAGAACAGAATTGACTCTTTTAGAACTCCAAAACCAGCCAGTCCATTTTGGTTTTGCTTCCCCTCTTATGGGATTAAAAACCAGAGCCTTGCACTCATTACACATTAGCCCCCATTTTTTAAATGTAGTGGTGTATTGCATTCATAGTTACATGCTGTACAACGTACTTGTCAAGATTTTAGGAGCCCGTCATTCACTTTATTACTTGAGATGATGCCAAAAGTGAAGAGGTTGGGGGCAAATATAGGGAGGCAAGAATTGACTGGTACATACTGGCCTTTGATGACAAGTGTATAGCAATAATGGTCATGAAATAGTTTAATAGAGATGACTGTCAGTATGAGGAAAATAGGTCTACTGTAAGCTTAAGATTTATAAGTTCACTGAAAAGGGGATTTCTAGGGAGATGGGTGAGTTTTAGTTTTGCATTTTTTAAAAGATTTATTTATTATATATAAGTACACTGTAGCTGTCTTCAGACACATCAGAAGAGGGCATCAGATCTCATTACAGATGGTTGTGAGCCACCATGTGGTTGCTGGGATTTGAACTCAGGACCTCTGGAAGAGCAGTCAGTGCTCTTAACCACTAAGCCATCTCTTCAGCCCTTGCAGTTTTTTTTTAAAGAGATAATTTACACGCCTTACAATCACTTTAAGAATTGTGTATGTGTGTGTTGGGGGGAGGGCATGTGTGCTCACACACGAGATTTACACATCAGAAGACAGCTTTTGGCTTCTTTTCTCCCACACTGTGGATCCCAGCCATCAATCTTAAATTTTTACGCTTGGTGGCAAGCACTTTTACCTGTTAAGGCATCTCACTGGCTACACCTTGCTAAAAGTTTTCTTGTAGATTTTACAATGCTATATAACCATCACTATTATCTAATTCCAGAATATCTTCATCACCTCCCAAAAGAAACCCTATACCATTAGTGGTCATTTCCTTTTCCAAAGCACCTCTAATCTACTGGTTCTCAACTTTCTTAATGCTGCGACCCTTTACTATAGCTCCTCATATTGACCCCAACCATAAAAGTATTTTGTTGCTACTTCATAACTAATTTTGCTATTATTAATCATAAGTAAATATCTGACTTACAGGTCTGATATTCGGCCACTGGGGGGCGGGGGGTGGTCACAGTTCACAGGTTGAGAGCTACTGTTGTACTGAATGAAAATGCTAGAGCTAAACTCTAATGGACACTTGGGTTTCCACTTGGCTGCTGTCAACAGCACAGCTACCAGCATCTGAATGGAAGATTCTGGGTGATAACTTGGGGTCACTACTCTTGGTGTGTATGGAGAAGTGGAATTGTTATACTCCTTAGCCTATTTACAGCTTTGCTTTGTTGTTGTGCCTGGAGGGCTGCTGGGTCCACCTCGGGCATTTCCAGTGTTTTCCTTAGAACATTTTCCATTTATCCTGGTGATCTCTAATTTTAAGAACCATTGTAACTTGTCCATGTGTTTAGCTGGGTACCAGGCTCTCCCAGCATTCTGGGTTCCTTGCCTCCCGTGCTTAATCATCGGGCATTACCTTCCTCATTTTCTCCATTTTTGCCCTTGAACTTGGCAACTTGTATGAAACAAGGTCAGTTTTCACCATAGACTCACGTTTAGTCAGCACACTGGGTTTATTCTGTTCGTATTGAAGTGAAACTTGTCGTAACTACCTACCTAAGGTACTTACAACTTCTTGAGCCTGGATCTGACCAGTACTTTTGTCGTTTTGTTTGTGGCAAGGGTCTCAATATATAACTCTGGCTGGCTTGGAACCTGCAGTGTAGTCTAGGTTGGCCTTGAACTCAGAGAGATGCTTTCCAGGAATTAAAGTTTTCACTTCTATGCTAGGCTGACCAGTACGGTTTCATAGAAAAAAAATGAAATTTACTAAAGATCTAGGATAGCTAATGTGCATGTTTCTCTCCTTGAATTCTTTTTTTAAAGATGTATTTATTTTCTTTATGTGAGTACACTGTAGCTGTCTTCAGAACACCAAAAGAGGGCATCGGATCTCATTACAGATGGTTGTGAGTCGCCACGTGGTTGCTGGGAATCAAACTCAACCTCTGGAAGAGCAGTCAGTGCTCTTAACCGCTGAGCCATCTCTCCAGGCCCCTTGAATCTTCTTGCCTAATAAACCCTTGCACTTGGTATTTCTCGAAGTGTTGCTGCCTCCTTCGCTACCATTTTTCTCTGCCGGTTATCCTATGGTTCATGAAGAAAGCAACAATCCCAGTTGTTCTATATCTTCTATGTCCTCTTCAGTAACTGGATGACAGGATGTACAGTCTTCCCTCCTCTTCCTTTTTTGATGGTGTCTCACGTAGCCCAGGCTGGCCCTGAATTTGATTTGTAGCTGAAAGGGATCGTGAATTTGTGGTACTCCTCTCTCCACCTCCAAGGTCTGAGGTTACAGGGCTGTGCCACACCATCCTGCTTCGTTTTATAAACTGTCTGGTATGGGACCCAGGGCTTTGTGCAGTGTAAGCAAGCACCCCACCACTGGCCTACCCTCCTAGTTCCTAAGGGGACTTGGACTTCTTGAATCCCTTCTATTTCCTTTACAGTTACTTCCAACTTTTAAATGTTTTCTTAAGCAACACCTGCTCACCAATTTTAGCCTTTGTCCTTTCAGTTCCCATGGATACCAATGGGCCATTCCAGTGTCAAGGCCTTTTTGAGGGCCCCTCAACTGTTTATTTTTGTAAATCTGCAAAAATAAAATAAAAAATGAGTTTCCTGCCTTAACAAACCCCAGTTTGTTCCATAAAAGTTCACATGAAGGGCTGGAGAGATGGCTCAGCGGCTAAGCGCACCTGTCACTCTTCCTGAGGACCCAAGTTTGAGTCCCAGCACACCCATAGCAACTCAGAAACCAGCTGGAACTGGCTCCAGGGGGTCTTGACGCCCTCTTTTGGCTTCTGTGGGCACCAAGCATACTCACACAATTTAGAGAGAAGCCGTGGGAATTATCTACAGCGTGGTCACAGCTCATTGCTACATAACTCACATCTTGGGTTGTCCAAAACAACAAACAAAAAAACCCCATACCCTGTTTCCAGAGGTGGTTCTCAAAATTATAGGTTCGGGAACTAGATTTTAAGCAGTTTGGTGAATAAAGGTAACTGAGCACTGGGAGATTAATGCAGAACGAAACTAGGAAGAGATTAAAAAACAATTGCTCTTACATTTTAGTATGCAAGAATGACCCCTGGGTGCTGGCTAGGATACACATGTCTGTTATCAACTTTTATTTTATTATTTTATTGCTTCCCCGGATCGAGCTATTTTAGGAACTAAAATGAGTAAAAATTGTGTGCTATTGTGAGTACAAGTAAAAAATATTTGGCTTTACGATCTCAGTCCCTTAAT
Organism: Rattus norvegicus; assembly: GCF_021556685.1. Classification (NCBI taxonomy): domain Eukaryota; kingdom Metazoa; phylum Chordata; class Mammalia; order Rodentia; family Muridae; genus Rattus; species Rattus norvegicus. Next base: position 16,053,445 of record NC_141547.1, read on the forward strand.
AACCCGGGAGACTCCATTTCCCGGCTTCTTTTAATGGTCTTCCGATCTTGCCCAGTCATGGCTCATCTAGTCTTCAAACATAAGGCAAGTTTTAAGCTCCAGCTTGCTTCACTTGCAGTCAGCACCCATTCCAGCACCTTTCTTGTTGTCATATCCTCTCTGGGCTCTACCCCAAATCTTTCCCTACCAGGCTGGCGTTCCTGTCAGGTCTGTCAACAGATACCCATTCAACCTATTTCGGCTAAATAACCTACTAGGCTCTTCCGGTCCACCGCCCGGAACCGAAAGGAAACGAGGAATCGCGGCTGGGCGGAACCTCCCCGGGTGGGGCCCGCGCCCCGCCGCGCCGCGCCGCGCCGCGGGCGGGCAAGCTGGGAAATCTCACAGTCTCCTCAGTCCCACAGAACCGTCACCTTGGCTCTTCTCGTGACCACGCGAGCAATCTGCGTTCCCCTGAGAGCTGAGGTCTCCTGGCACGGACGGACAGGTCTCTACAAACTTAAGACTGTAGGTGTGGAGACGCGGGCGTCAGCTGATCGAACCTGTGGGCTCCAGGTGAAGGGGCGGGGCGGGGTGGCACGGAGCCAATCATAACGCCTGACGACAGGCCTCAGCCAACCAGGATCAGGGAGGCTCCGGCGTAGGCGGGGCAGGCCCGGGCGGGTGAGAGCCGCCCCTTGCAGCTGGCCAACGCCTTCGCCCAGGGCTACTTGACGAGGTGCTGCTTCCCGGAGATGAGCGACCCGAGGGCTTTTGACAGGCGGTGTTCTCTTTCCCCAGTTCGTTTCTCTGCAGCTCTTGGCCGTGACAGGTGCTAGTGTCCGTGCCTGTCACAGACGCATTCTGACTCGGGCCCTTCCCCTCTCTCTCTGGAGACTGCCTATGGCTGGGGACCGAGTGAGGTCGTTGCCTTGACGACGGCAGCATGCGGCCGGCAGTCCTCGGAAGTGTGAGCTTGCGGAGGGCAGAAGCCAATCTGCCTCCCTGCCTGCTTCACCTAGGACCAGTAACTGCGTCCGCAGAGGAAATCCCAGTACTGGGATTGCTAGTTTGCTAGTCAGCATCTTTTTAGATCTGCTAGCGAGATGCATATCACCTCAAATTTGTTTCCAAGTTGAAAACCTTTGGCTCTTTCCATGTGAAGGGTTTGGAAGAAATAGTAAGTATAATACTTTTAAAAGCCCTGTTATCTCGTTCTTTTATCTGAGCGATTTCAGTCTGATTTTAACCAAAGAAAATTGGTAGTATTTGAACAGTATGCTTGTGTAGCATAAATTAGTATAGTGCCATCGTACCAGACTTCTTTTTTGTATGCCACGTGATACTCATAGATTTAAGAGTGAGAAGGCAAGAGGGTTATGAGTAACTGAAGAAACAAAGCATATTTTAGGCCATGATACTCTTAAGATATTTTAGACAGGCCCACTTGAATAAGCAGGTATGCTCTATGTAGTGTGTCCGCATGTTGGTTGGGAAAATAAATTTGGATTAGTTCACTTGTATAATACTAGGTTATGATACATTTCACAACTTTGTAGACATGATTAAGGCCATTTTTTATTTGGTTCATCTTGCATCTTCAAATATCTAAGATGCCAATTACAATATGTTTAAAACGATCCAGACTATAGCTTCCAACCATTTATAGTATTTTTACTAGCCTAAAGCTTACTCTTTTATACTGTATATTCAAGGGAAAGTTAAAAACTAAGTTAGTTGGAATCACACTGAAGGTTTTTCCAAATGTAAACTTTTTATTAAAAAGTAATTAAAGGTAAAAAGAAGTTAAAATGTGATTTGTATGGGAAGTCAGCATCTGTGGCACTGTAAATAGGTTTTAGTAGAATCTTATATCCAAACTGGCAATAAAATAGGATTCTTCTGTTCTCCCCATCCATCTTTGCTTTTCTACGCAATCTACATTTATACTATGCAAATCATGGCTGCCAGACGGTGCACTTCCGTGGTAGGAAGAGCATCTATCCGAGGCCGTGGATTAGTGTGCACAGACAGACAGACACACACAGACAGACACACACACGTCAGATATTGAAAATGTAATATATACTTTGGATTATAATAACTTTTAGAATAAAAAGAATGGTTATTTTTGTTTGTTTTTCCTCCTTTGCTATGATTCTAGAAGCCACTTTTTACAGTGTGGGAACACATTAGCTTTATATGGCCACCATACTCAATATTAAGAGAGAGGAAAGAAGTGGTTTTTTTCTTCCACAAGTTTGTGATAAGTTTTTTATATGGTCAGGCTCTTAAAAATTCAACTATGAGTCATCATTTGAATATAAACTAATACTTTTTAAAATATAAATGTACCTAATGTTTAAGCCCTCCTAAACCCCTGTTGAAACCAAAGGAGGATCTAGTGCAATATTTTTTTTTAATTTATGCTGGAATTTAAATTCAAAAGTCAGTTTAAAAAAATAAATAAAATTTATGCTGGGCATGGTGGCATATATATACATATATATGTGTGTGTGTGTATTTATACATAGGTATGGTGTATGTATATATATACATTGGTGTGTGTGTATGCATAGGTATGGTGTGTGTGTGTGTGTGAATATGAATACGTGTGGTCTAGGACTGAAACCCATGCTAAGCACACACTTTACCACTAACCACATTCCCAGCCCTAAAATAATTTTTTCTGTATTAAACTATACAATATAAAACACCGGTTGCTGGGTTTTTGTCAATTATTGATAAAATAAGATCCATTTATAATAGACTTTATTCAGAAAATGCCTTCTATCCAGATGGGAAAGAACACTGTCAGTAAGATTTAAGTGATTCAAGTTTAATATAATCAAATCAACATGATGAGAAAAATCTACTAAAAATTCAGTATTAATCCAGTGGTTATGTCATGATAACTTTTTACAATTAAGTTGAAAGTACATAAATTCTTCCAACTTGGATATTTTGAATCTAGTATAAAATTTTTCTAAGGTAGGTTTATTTATTTATTTTTGTTCTGTATTCATGACAGGTTTTTCTCTACACAGCCTCAGCTGTCTTGGAACTGACTATGTAGAGCAGACTGGCCTCAAACTCACAGAGATTTACCTGCCTCTGCCCCCTGGGTGCTAAGATAAAAGGTATGTGCCACCATGGCCAGTAGATTTGTTTATTTTTATTCTACTTGTATGAGTGTATTCTGTGCACATACCTGTGTGCACCATATATATATGCCTGTCCCTGATGCATGTGCCCAGAAGTGGAGGTTGGGTCCCCTGAAACTGGAGCAGCAGACGATTGTGACCCACTGTGGGTGTGCGGGGAACGGAACCCAGGTCCTCTGGAAGAGCAGTAATGCCTTTTTGTTTGTTTGCGTTGTTTTTTGAGATAGGTTTTCTCTGTGTAGCTCTGGCTGTCCTGGAACTTGCTCCATAGACCAGACTGGCATGGAACTCACAGAGATGTTCCTGCCTCTGCCTTGCAAGCGGTGGGATTAATGGCGTGCACTACCACAGTCCAGTGCATTGTCTATTTTTATATTGTATACACATTTTTGAAAGCATAGCTTCCTGTGGGAATGGTAAGGAATTGTGTCATCGTAGATTGTAGTGAACGCAGTGACCGCTGACAAGGGAAACAGTCTCACAAGAGCGAGTTGTCTGGGAGAGTGGAGGGAATGGACACACTCAGCGCTGTTAATGCCGTGCTTTGGTTTCTACAGCAAGAAAAATTCCTACTGGTTTTGAAGCAAAATGGAAAAGTATGAGAACCTAGGATTGGTTGGAGAGGGGAGTTACGGAATGGTGATGAAGTGTAGGAACAAAGACAGTGGAAGAATTGTGGCCATTAAGAAGTTCTTAGAGAGCGATGACGATAAAATGGTTAAGAAGATCGCTATGCGAGAAATCAAGTTACTAAAGGTAAGAGCGTGCATTGAGCCGAAAAGGGAAGTCGCTTCTTGTTCAAGACTGTTGCATTTGAAGGAAAACATTACTGTGGTGTGTGTGTGTGACTGTGTGTGTGTGTACATTTGTGTGTGTGGTGTGTGTGTATGTATGTATGTGTGACAGTATATTGTGTGAGTATATGTGGTTATATGTGTATGCATGTTCACATGCGTGCACACACATGCAGATGGGGGTGCACATGTACATGTAGAGACCAGAGGACAAACTTAGCATTACTACTCAGGTGCTGGCCACCCAGGGACTTGCCAAGTAGAGTAGACTGGCTTGCCAGTGAGCCCTAGTCTTGATGCCTTTCCCTCCCCCCACACGATCTCACACCTGGCTTTTCCTGTGGGTTCTGGAACTTGCGCTTTGTGGATTAGCTGTTCCCCTAGACCATGTTTTTATATTTGTCTCGTTATAAGAAGATCCGGGCTTGGTGTGGATGTCTGTAGACACAGCTCTAGGGGAACAGAGGCAAGTGGGTCTCTGCAAGCTGGAAGCCAGCCTGGTCTGCATAACAGCTTCCATGCCAGCCAGGGGTACATTGAGAAACCCTCTCTCCAGCCCCACTTCTGGTCTTATTAATGTATACTTTCACATCAATATGTTTGTTTGAGCATTTTATAAGCATCCAGTTACCTTTTAATCTTGTTTGTTTATTAATCTCTGTGTGGTGGGATGTAAGTGCATGCCTTATGAACAGAGAGCTGGTGTTTTGTGTCATCAGCCATGTTTAGTGTTTCACACTATAAAGCTTCCTGCATTGTCATCTCTTGTTGTCTTTGTTGAATGTGGAGTGTGAGAATGAGGAGGCCCCCACACCCTTCACAGACTCATGCTTATCCTGAGTGTCCTCTAAAACCCCCTGTTCAGGCTGGCCTCTTGGTTCTATAACAGGATGGGTGTTAACCTTACACCCTGGAGAAGAGCTTAGAACATAGACCTTTTCAACACAGGGTTCTCCCATGGTATAAAACTCCCCATGGAGGGAGTGAGAAGCCAGAAGCTCACCCATGGTGAGAGAGTTCTCTGCCTAGGACTTTGAGTGAGGGACTCCAGCTGGAATGCCGTTAGGACTTCCCTAGCCCCTTCTGCTGGATGCTGTAAATACATTGTTTGATGGTGCTCTGCAGTCTATGTGCTGTTGGCTGTTTACTTGGAAGCATCACTGAAGAGGGACCTTCTGCCTTTCCAGAACTCTCAACTGGGAACTCCAGTTGGCTGCCTTAACTGGGTCTCCGCAGTCAGTTTCTGCTGGATGTTGTAAGCACCTCATTTGAAGATGTCTTGCTCCCCGTTGCCTGCCTTCTGATGATTCCTTCCTTTATTTTGGCTTGCTGTATCCTAATAGACCCACTCATTCTAAACCAGTCATTCTCCACAGAACACACACAGTACTGTGACTCATATATTTAGATTTCTCTTTGTTAGTTTCCTGTTGACTTCTATCGTCTCTCCAATTCTTTTTTTTTTTTTATCATTTATTCGTTTTCCAGTCTTTTGGAAATCACAGTAAAGTTACTTAACTTACTAATACCCCAAATTGCTGCTTTTGCAGTATAGACTCTTAGACATTTTAGCTGTACTTTCTGTGGGTGTTCTCCAGAGAAGACACGAGTTGAAGTCAACAGAAAGTCTTTGTTAGCCAGCTGGCAACTACACTGAGTGTTCAGGAGCCCAGCGCAGCCCTGAGCCTTTCTCAGGTGAGCTTTTAAGCACAAAGAACATGTCCTGAGTTGACATAATTCAGTTAACAAGAACAGCCAGAAGCAGAACTACAGAAGCCACAGAAGCAGAAGCCACAGAAGCAAGTTTAGTAGTAAGACAGTTTCCTATAACTGTGGACTTGCTTGGATCAGGCCTTTGTTTTAGTTTTGGCAGATGGTGCTGTCCACACGCACCACGCTTAGTCTTACAGCCTACATGGCACTTGCCCTAGGGGATTAGCCGTGCAAGGTCTGGGGCCTGTGACAGTGCTCACCCCTCTGTCTTGTCCCTCCCCTTACAAGAGATGGGTGTTATTACCTTCGTGGAATCTGGTTGTCTGCACTGTTAAATGTTTACAGTCGGCATGCTGGGATATATTTAAGATCTATCTTTTGCATCACTCTTCTGTGTTTCCTCTGTTTCTCGGCTGCTTCCCTGCTATCAGTTGTCTTGCTTTAAAACAAATTCTTTAGCCAGTCAGGGTAGCTTACACGTATAATCCCAGCGCACGGGAGGCTGATCCAAGAGGATTGAGGCTACTTGGATTTCTGCCTAAAAAGAAAACTGAAAGTAAAGAAGTGAATCTTTTATTTTCTTTAAAGCATATTATGTTAGCAAGGAATGCTCCTCATTTTTGTCAGTCTGAAAAAATACTTTTGTTTTTAACAGACTATATCCACAGAAAACAGAATTATTAGAGTTCATTACATTATGTTCAAAATTTGATTCCACTCTTCGCCTGTCTCTCAGTGTTCCATGAGAAGCTAGCTGTCTGTCTTACTGGACTTTGAAAAATAAAGATTTATAGCCAGATATGGTAGCACATGCTTTTGATGCCAGCATTTCAGAGGCAGAGGCAGAAGCAGATGGAATTCTCTGAGTTTGAGGCCAGCCTTTGAATTGAGTCCCAGGATAGCCAGACCTATACTATACTATACTATACTATACTATACTATACTATACTATACTATACTATACTATACTATACTATACTAGAGAGACTGTCTCAAAAAAATAAAAAATAAACCAAAACGTGCACTTTCTGTTTCATAGCCGTGATGCCCATATTTCAATAAGGTTTGTTCCTATATGAAATTGATAAATTTCCCATGTTCAAAATTGTCCCCCTTTTTTTTACTTAAATACAATTTGATTAAGCACAGTTATTGGGTCACATAATCTCTTGATTTCTTCCTTTTACACTGTTTTATATTTAGGGAGCGTCAACCTGCCGTTTGTCCTACTCTTTTCATATATACAGCATCGTTGAACAGACTTCGGGATAATCACCCCCTCCTGTCTGTCCTTCCTTCCCTCCCTTCCTCTTTTGTGCTAGATGAACCCAGGGCCTCGCTCATGCTAGGCCAGGCCTCTCTTACTGAGCTGCACTCTCAGCCCCTTGAATGTTTTAAATTTTATGGTAAGGTGGTACTTTTGGAGCATCCATTAGTAAGAGGTTCAGTGGGAGGTGGACAGGAGTTTGTTGGGGACCAGAAATCCGTTATGGTTTGTGATCATTTCTTTCTATCCTAGGGCTGACTGTAGGATTGAATTCTGTTAGTCTCAATTTCTCTCAATTTGTACTTTTTGAGTTTTTCCTAATGAAATTCTTTATTTTGTCTGATAGATTCTTTACCAAGCGTCTCTGTGTGGCTTTACTCGGCCTGCCTTTCCTTGTTAGTCCTGAGTGCCGTCTACTTTGTAATTTTAAGAACCAGCTTTACCATGCTCTCTGAGAGGAGAAGGAACGACATGCTCTTTTGACTGTTATTCTTGAACTTGAGCATACTTTACAATGAGCATTGTTTATGCGTTTTGTTTACATGTTTTTCTTACACTAATACCTTTTAAATGATAGCTAATTGCTCATAACTTGATCTAAAATTATTCTACATATTTTTAATGACAGCAACTGCGGCATGAAAATTTGGTGAACCTGTTGGAAGTGTGTAAGAAAAAGAAGCGTTGGTACTTAGTCTTTGAATTTGTTGACCACACGATTCTTGATGACTTGAAACTCTTCCCAAATGGACTAGACTATCAAGTAGTTCAAAAGTATTTGTTTCAGATCATTAATGGAATTGGATTTTGCCATAGTCACAATGTAAGTATTAGTTATGATGCTTAATTTGCCAATCCTTTACTGTATATAAGTTAAGATGTGACTTAGTTTAATGAGATATTTATTCAGTAATATAAGAAATTAAATTTGGTATAGCTAATTTTCACATGTCACAATGGAAAGTTGAGAGGTACACAATAGCTAGTCTCATTAGCTGTATTACACACTTAAGAGTTTCCTGTTCTTACTTTACAAGCGTGGGCACTAAGTTTTATAATCTGGGTTTGTCCATTAACTTATTAATCTCTAGTACTTACATATTTTAAAGTAAATTGCAAACATCAGTGCCCTTTTTGTACATCAGTTGATTGATTGCATGTGTGCACAGGTCACAGTGCACATGTTAAAGTACAACTTGCAGGAGTCAGTTCCCTCTACCACGTAAGTCCTGGGGATTGGACTTAGATTTTTATGCTTGGTGGCAAGTGCCTTTACCCACTGAGCCATCTCTCCAGCTCCCCCACCCCTGAATACTAAAACACTAAATACTTCACTTTAAACTAGACTTAAATATCTGTTCCTTGATTATTTTTTGTTCTTTTTAACATAATATTTTCTGATTTGGCAATTTTGAAGTAATGAGTTTTGATAAATATGTATACAAAGGAGTCTGTATTTTTCTGACTTGTGTTTTGTTTGTTTTTGTTTTTTGTTTTTTGTTTTTGCCTACTTGTAGAGTATGAGTGTGAAAACCTCTGCTCTCCTCATCTAGCCTGTATCAACAGTGTTTGTTAGTTTTGTCTTTTGAACACTATAGAAAAGCACCTCCAGGAAAAGCAACACCCTCAAAGCATAATGAGCAACTCAATATACACTTGGCCAGTTTTACAAAATACTTTCTGTGACCCCCTCTTGTGATGCAGTCATCACGAGCGATAGTGGCATGTAGTTTGAAAGCTGCAGGTAATCTGCGGATAGTGCTTGCCTCCTGTGCACAGCCCCGGCTGCTCCTCAGCACAACAGCCAAGTGTGGAGGCGCACGGTAGGCATCTCAGTCCTTGGGCTACCTCCCAAGCAACAGAAGCCATCCTGGGCTGAGTGGCAACCTGAAGCCAGCTACGTGTGAGACTCTGTCAACAGAAACCTAAGTAGGGGCTACAGAGATGGCCTCACGAATCTTCCCAAGAACCTGTGTTGGGTTTCTGGCACTCACACCTGGTGGCTCAAAACTACCCCGTATCCAGCTTCAGGAGATGTCACTGATAGCACTCACACACGACACACACTCACTCAGAAACATAAACAGCCATCAGTAAGAGGAGAAGTGTGTGCCACCACCTAAACGTTCGGGTGTTTGCGCTTTTCCCACTTACTGTCTTCAGTTTTCATGGCCTTATTGTCTCCTCCCGCTACATCGTTATGGTGCAGGGTATAGCTCAGGTGACTATATCTGTGTGTACAGATATAAATTATTCTGTAGAGACATCTAGTTTGGCTCAAACCTAGGGGCCTTTTTCGGTGAGGCCCCTGAAGCAATGATCCAGTCTCAGAAAATTGATGTTTGAGAAATTCAGTTTGACATTGTTTTTATCACAAAGACTACCATTAACCAAGCTCAGGAAACTGAATGCCAGCTGACTAAATCAGAGATAAGATTGTCACAGGAACAGACTGCATAATGTATAATAATAATTTTGACCATGTGGAAACTGGGCCAGTATGAAGTGCTAGCATCTTGGTGATCTTTCTTGCTGCTGTGACATGACATAATGACCTCAGCAACTTCAAGAGGGACAGGGGATTCTGGCTCGCAGTTTGAGATCACAGTGCAGGTAGCAGGGAAGCCATGACGGCCAGCATGTGGGGCAGCAGAGCACGCTGCATGCAGTCAGGCCACAGAGAAAGGAACCTGTGCTCAGCATGATTTCTTCCTTTTATTCAGTCCAGGGCCACAGCCCATGGGACGGAGCCCCCCACGTTCAGGGTAGGTCTCACTCCAGTTACAAGTCTCTGAAAGATGTATTTCCTAGGTGATTCTAAATCCCTCAACAGTCACTACTAGCTGCCACACACATTTCACGGACATTGTGAATCCAAAACAGACAGACAGACAGACAAACCCCAAACCGTACAAGGAACATGATAGAGACTAAGCAGGCTGTACTTAGAAATATATAACAACTATCAATAGAAAGGGGGTCCTAAATTTGAAAGAACAAGGAAGAATATAATGGAAGGGTGGGAGGGAGGAAAGGGCAGGGGAAAGCACGTACTTGTAGTCTCAGAAAAGACAGTTTCTTACCAGTGAGGCTGAAATGCTTAATTATGGGTGGCTAGACTCTTCGTCTCTGTGCTAAGGGTAGGATTATCAATGAAATCAGTATATGGCCGTAGTGTTGGCTTTGTTTGTTTTCTTTCTCTTGTTGGTTTGGCTTGTTTTTTCCAAGACAGGGTTTCTCTGTGTAGACTTGACTGTCCTGGAACTAACTCTTTAGACCAGGCTGTCCTTCAATTCAGAGATCCGCCTACCTCTGCCCGCTGAGTGCTGGCATTAGAGGTGTGCACCAGCACTGCCTGGCCATCAGTGGCTGGCTTTGTGTTGAAGAACATTCCAGTGTATTCTGCTCACATACACTTCTCTTTCCCTTTATTTTTCATTCCCTTAGGAATGATCAGCCCATATTTAACTATCCAGTCTGCCTTTAAAGTGTGGGATTTTAATATTGATGGCTTTTGTGTTCTGAGCATTTCTGTATCTATGCAAAATGTTTGATTTTGTTTGTTTTTTTTTCTAATTAAACTTGTTTTAATGAATCCCAAAATTCTGGGACAGAGCTTTGGTCGAGTTGTTTTCATTAAAATGTACTGATTTGGGGCTGGAGAGATGGCTCAGCAGAGCACTTAAGAGCACTGGCTGCTCTTCCAGAGGACCAGAGTTCAATTCCCAGCACCCAGATGGCAGCTCACAGCTGTCTGCATCTCCAGTTGCATGGGATCTGACACCTTATATAGACATCTAATGTAAGGCAAAACACCAATGCAAAGAAAGTAAAAATAGATAATTTGAAAAAAATGTACGGAGTTTGAACACTAATAACTTAAAACTGCCATGTATGGACCATAAAACATCCTCCTAAGAGTAAGCCAGATTCCAGCTTCCTGTCAGAAGAGTAATCACTCTTCTCTAATCTCTGCAAGCTCTCAAGCTATGTGAGCTTGTGTCAACCCACTTCAGGGTGTAACTGGTTTGGCTTGGACGATCCGGGATACTGGATTCTCTATCCCTTTCTCTCCTCCAACTTGTACCAGTTAGCCTCATTCCAGCCCTCTGCAAGTCTTGGGGTTGTTGTGTGGTACCGTGTTAGAGTATGTAAGATAGTTTATATGGTGTCCAACACACACACGGCCAAGTGTCTGCTGACGTGGGCATATTAAAACCTAGTGCAGAGCTCACCTCCTCTGAGTTTTCCTTGACTGTCTTAGTTTTCAGCAGTTTATTTCTGAGTCTTGACAGTAGTGAGGGACTGAGAGTTGTCTGTTGGTTAACAATAGCGAGCTTTACTCAGTATCTTTGCTAGTTTAACGAAGCTCAAGACATGAGTGTTCTCAAGCCCTGGAACAATGTTCTATGTGTTGTATTATGGTACTGCTTGTGGCAAGTACCCCAATAAATTATTTTTTTATTTAACATCTTATGCTCTATGGATTCTTTTTGTCTTAGATCATACACAGAGATATAAAACCCGAGAATATATTAGTCTCACAGTCTGGCGTTGTAAAATTATGTGACTTTGGATTCGCACGGACATTGGCGGCTCCTGGGGAGGTTTACACTGACTATGTGGCCACCCGGTGGTACAGAGCTCCAGAACTGCTGGTCGGTGATGTCAAGTACGGCAAGTAAGAGTCAGGAATGACAGGGCATGGACACCGGCGCTTTGAAAGTGGCATGTGTTTGTCATAAATGATCCGCTTAACACTGAAAGGAAGGCCTGGGTTCAGTGTTGGTTACTAAGTGAGTTCTACTGACCCTTAGTGCTTTCTCCTTGAAAATTCTTTAGAAGGTTTACAGTTCCTGTAAGGCTTTTCACAATCTTTCTTCTTTAATATCTCATGGTTGAAGTTTCTGGAAATCTCACTTATTAAAATAGAAGGCTAGAAGTACCTTCAAGTGACAAGACCTACTACCATGCCTTTCAAAACCAAAACTGACAACCTGGTGAAGTACCAAGAAGATGCAGGCCCAGGGCAGAGGTCAGGATGCCATGCCTTTCATCACGTAACTTTTCGTTTGCAGGGCTGTTGATATCTGGGCCATTGGTTGTCTGGTCATTGAGATGCTTATGGGGCAACCACTATTTCCAGGAGAATCCGATATTGATCAGCTGCATCATATTATGACATGTTTAGGTAAGATTATACATCTGTGCTTTAAATTTTACAGGTTTTCTTTCCCTGTGTGTGTCTGTTGTTGTTTAAGTTGCTCACATATTAAAGATAATGCTTATTTTAGGTGAAGGTAGGGAGCAAATAGGAAACACACATGAGCCGGTTCCTAGTTCTTTGGGCTCAGTTCTCTCCTAAGGTACATATCTCAACCCTCTCAAACCGCCAACCCACAAACATGGATCAGGTAGTGTAGTTTGTCGAGCCAGGCCAGCAGTTTGCAAAGGACTCAATTCGGCTAATCTTTGTAATTCTCCTTATGGTTAAAAGATGCACCAAACCTAATAGAAAAGAATTCCAAAAGATCGCCATGGCCACAGCCACGGGGTTTGCTATCATGGGATTCACTGGCTTCTTTGTGAAACAGATCCACATTCCTATTAATAACATTATTGTGGGTGGCTGAGTCCTTTCTCATTGTGGGACTAGTGAACCAATGAGAGAGTGACAAACTCATGAAGTAAAAAGTTGCCTGGGGGGAAAAAAGGAAACACAGACACACACATATGCACAAATCGAACACATACACATATCCACATATACATATGTACATACATACATGCACACATGATACACACACACATACACACACACACACACACACACACACACACACACACATAGACACACAGACCCTCTAGAAAGGCTGATCAGTGTAAGAGAGAAGGAAGTGGTTGTTGAAGATAAGTAAAATTATAAATCTAATGGGAGGAAAATTTAAAAATGCTATTAACAAAGGTTATATTAGCATGCAGTCAGCTAAAGTCACTGCTGATTTTAAAATGTGGCAAAAGTCATAACAAGGCAGTGTAGTGAGAACTCAGAATAAGTCAGAAAATCCTAGTAACCCGGAGCCTGGTTCTGAACCATTCTCACCTCCATCCCCTCGACAGCCAAGATGTCCTCATCACTTTTCCCCTGGGCGGGCGAGCATTTGGTGAGATCCAGTCCTCCTCTTTATCCTCATATTCCAGGAGAAGACGAGAAAACAAAGACAAGATAGCTTAATGTTGCCTTGCATTTGGATTTTAGGTTTTTCTTATGTTTTCTGAGACAAGAGTCTTACTGTGTACCACAAGGTGTCCTCAAACTCTCTCTCCTTCTGCCTAAGCCTCTAAGTCTCCACTGCGTCAGCCTCCCAAAGGCTGTGACCATGGCTGTCATCACCACACCTGTGACCACAGATGTGATACAGATGCTCTGGCATCACCGTGTTCGTGAGCGCAGATGTGCTTCACCATGCCTAGCTAACCAGATTTTTGCCTTTTGTTCTTAGTGCTTTGGATAAAATTCTAAAGCTGGACTCTGAGGCTTACATTTGTTAGATTATGTAATTCACATTCTAAGATAGACTTTAAAATGGAAAAATAGGAGGGCACTTGGGATAATATTTATTTAATTTTAAGTTTTGAGTTTAAGAATTTATGAAGTATATGATTTCTTGTGGTAGAATTTTTATATGACTTGTATCATAGGGAAGAGGGATAAACAGATTTCATCTGTACTGATGCATATATTAACCTTTTCACTATTTCATCAGTATTGTACTTATTTATAGTTTTAGTATAATAAAACGTTTGTAAAATTTAACTTTTTCATTTATACAGATCATGATATAGTAGGTATTAAAATTGAGATAAGGTTAAAATGCTCAAATCTAAACTTAGATATAGGTATACAATCTGTTGAGCAAAAATGAAATTCTTATTTGAAGGAAGACTTACCTAAAGTAGATTCTGTCCGTATAGCTGTATCTTCTTTGCTTTGGGGCAGAATGGAACATTTTACTGGTGGGAGTTGTAGTACTTCATCTAGAGTGGCACAAGATACCTTCACCTGTCATGTCTTCACAATTAATTCTGCTTATAGCTGTATTTAGTTTTTTAGATGAATGTTTCAAAATCAGTGTTCCTCTCCCTGTGCTGTCCTGTGTCAAGACACTGTAAAGACTTCTAAGTGCCACTGTTGACAGGTTTGTCTCCGGTTATTTTGCTGAGAGAATCTTATGCTGTGCTGGCTGTTTTCACCCTTTCCTCTCCACCACCTCTCTCTCCACCATTTCTCTCATCTGTACTGACAAACATCTACACTGTGCTCTCCTCCTAGGTAATTTAATTCCAAGACACCAGGAGCTATTTTATAAAAATCCTGTGTTTGCTGGAGTAAGGTTGCCTGAGATCAAAGACATAGAAGCAGAGCCTCTCGAGAGCCGCTATCCGAAGCTCCCTGAAGTTGTGATCAGTTTAGCAAAGGTAATTGCACTTTCCCTTCCTCTCTGTGATGGGGAATTTGTATAAGATAGAGACTTGGTTCATGTATGTCTCTCACTCTGTTTCTCTCTGTCTCTGTATCTCTCCCTTCCTGCTTTCCAACTTATCTTTTAGGTCAACAATTTCCTCTGGTGTTTTTAAATTTTGTACACTAAGAAAAGGTTTAAATAATTTGTTACATTGCTAGAGGTATTTCAGAATAAAAGCCTTAAGTCTCCTTCCTTTATTTTTGAGATTATTATCATAATATATCATTTCTCCCTTCCCTTTCCTCTCTGAATCTTCCTTGCTCTCTTTCTCTTTGGCATCTTTTTCCATTATTGCTGTGTGTGTGTGTGTGTGTGTGTGTGTGTGTGTGTGTGTGTGTGTGTGTATGATTTCTAAATATAGCCTGATCAGTCTGTACAGTCTACTCATGTTGTTTTAAGGCTCACCATTTGGTATTGACTAACCAGTTGGTCAGTTGGTGTGCTCTTCCTTGGGGAAAACTGTTTCTCTGGCTCTCCATGTTCCTTAGATGCTTATAGTTCTTTGTGTAGGCTCAAGCTTGCAGAGTCTGAAATTTTCATCTGTCTTAAAATTTCAGAGAACATTTCTAACATGCTCTAAGTTTGAAAACATTCTTATTTAAAAACATAAAAACTGTGTTTTATATGGAAATGAAAACTAAAATAAGAGAAATAAATGTAATTAGGAAAATTAATATGTAGAGCATAAGTTTGTAGGCTCATAATCAGTGCTATTATCCAAACATATTTTGCTTAGATATTGGACTTGTTGAAGCTAATTTACAAATTACTGTTGCTTTTATTTGTATCTAGTTTAGGAAACTCTTGGGGATTTCTACTGCATTAAGTTGTCTCTGAGAGTTGACCCTTTAAGGTTGTTAGTTCAGAACGTCATTGTTACTAATTGTTCAGGGTACTGCAAAACAGTATCCTTAAAATGCAAGGCTCATGCAGCCATTTACTTGATGATTTTTCTGTCTTTAACTCACTAGAAAAGTTTAGATAGGGGCTAGAAAGATGGCTGTCAGCAAAGTGTGTGCCATACCTCGCATAAAAGCCGGGGTGATGGTTGGTGCTGTCAAACTGGAGACGTCTGGAATCATCTGGGAGGAGGGTCTCTTAGCATGTCTAGGGCGACTACAATAGTTGAGGTAAAAAGACCCACTCACCCACTGTGGGTGCCATGATTCCCTAGGCAGGGGTCCTGGGTCATAAGAGTGGAAAAAGCAACTCAAGCTAGCATTTGTTACTTCTTCTAACTGTGCATGTGCGACATCTCCCAACAGTGCCACTCCCCATGGCCGCTTCAAGCTCCTGTTGCCTTGACTTCTCCTTCATGATAGACTGCATCTTGAATTATGAGCTAAAATAAGGACCCTTTCCCTTAAACTGGTTTTTTGTTTTTTGTTTTTGGTTTTTTAATCACAGAAACAGTGAAGGAAACTAAGACACTGGGCATGTCTGTAATCTCCAAGCAGTGCAGGGGTCAGGGAGTTGAGGGCTGGGGAGACAAGGAGATCCCTACCTCAGTTGGTGAGCTCCAGATTCAGTGAGAGACTATCTCAAAGATGCAAGGTGCAGAGTGATTAAAAAAAAAGAAAAAAAAAAGAGCACTGCACATCAGTGTTGGGCCTCCACACACTACAGACACACTCGGAGATAACGATGTTATAGCAAGTTTATAATCCTATAATGCATGTCTTTTTTCCCATTTAATCCTCTAAAAGATTAAAAGTTTTTTTCTATTTCTTCAGCCTCCCTCCTTTTCCCCTCCCTCCTTCCCTCCCTCCCTCCCTCCCTTCCTTCCTTTCCTTCTCTCAATACAAGGCTTTAGCTGGGAGGTGGTGGCACACACACCACCCAGCACTCCGGAGGCAGAGGCAGGTGGATCTCTGAGTTCAAGGCCAGCCTGGTCTACAGTGTGAGCTCCAGGACAGCCAGGGCTACACAGAGAAGCCCTATCTTGAAAACAAAACAAAAAACAAAACAAAACAAAAAAGTCTTACTATGTAGCTTTGACTGGCATGTAACTCACTATACAGACCAGGCTGGCTCCAATCCGAGTGCGGGCATCAGGGGCTGGAGAGGTGGCTAAGGGGTTAAGAGCACTGGTTGCTCTTCCACAGGCTCTGAGTTCAATGCCAGCAACCATATGGTGGGTCATAAAAATATGTAATATGATCTAATGCTCTCCTCTGGTGAAGAAAGCTACAGTGTACTCACATACATAAACATTTAAATCTAAAGAAACAAATCTTCCAAGTGCCAGTATTAGCAGTGAGTGCTGAATTAAAGGCATGCACCACCACGTCCTGCTATCATTTCTTTGATAATTTAAATTAGGATATTGTCTTGGTTAGGGTTTCATTGCTGTAAAGCGACACCATGACCAAGGCAACTCTATTATAAAGGCAAATATTTAATGGGGACTGACTCACAGCTTCAGAGACTTAGTCCATAATCATCATGCGGGAAGAATGGCAGACAGACATGGTGCTGGAGGAGTGGAGAGATCTGCATCTTGATCCAAAGGCAGCCAGGTGGAGACTGTCTTCTGCAGGCAGAGAAGGGCTTGAGCACTTGGAGTCCTCTACACTGACACACTTCCTCTAGCAAGGCCACATCTCCTAACAGTCACTCCCCATGGGTAAGTGTATTCAAACCACCACAGATGTAAAGACAATCTATAGATGGCTCAGCAGATACAGCAGAAGCCAGCTGACCTGAGTTCAGTCCCTGGGACCTACATGGTGAAAGGAGAAGACCAACGCTGCAGGTGTCCTCTGACGTCCACAAGTGCACTGTGGCTCGTGTGCATGCACACAAGATACACACCCACCTACACACAGACACGTAGCAATGAATGTAATTTTTTAAAAACTAAAAATAGGAAAATCTCTAAGTTGCCATTGGTTGATGTTGTTTTTGTTTGTTTTGTTTTATGTTTTTGTGTTTTTGGAAGAAGGTGTTGTTGTATTACCCAGGCTGGCCTTGAACCTATAGCCCATTCCTCAGTCTCCCAAATGTTGGGAAAACAAGGATGTACCACCACAGCTGACAGTTGCTCTTGTACTTACTCAATCTTCTTTGTTTAAACCCTGCACTCTGTTGAAGGAACCAGTTTGTGTTGTATAACGACCCCTATAGTGGAGTCTGACTTGTTCTGCTGCCTGTATTTTGTATAGACAGATAGTAGAGTTAGAGGCCAGAATCAATTTTTTTTTTCTTGGAAAGACCGCTTCTTAGTAATTTGTGCATTTATTTGCATCTATAGATACTGAATGCCTGCTGGGTCTGTTTTGGGGACATAGAAACCTCTGGTGGCCACTATCATAATTTGTGCCTTATTCTGTTCACTGACTGTAAGGAAGAAACCTAATGTAAGCAGCTATTCTTGAGGAAGACTTTTATGTGTTCTTAATTTTTCAGAAATGCTTGCACATTGATCCAGACAAAAGGCCCTTGTGTGCTGACCTTCTACACCATGATTTCTTTCAAATGGATGGATTTGCTGAGAGGTACAGTGCTGGCCTGAGCTCTGCAGGCTGTAGGGACCAGGGTCAAAGGGCAGGCCCCACAGTCACAGTCTTATTTGTCATTACTCCTTTTGCAGGATGTCAGCCATCTGCTTCCTACTCCATTTGCCTTGGCAGTACGCAGTCCCCAGGTGGTTCCTATGTGTATTAGACGGGAACTGCTGGATTTCAAGAAGCAGACTCTTTTCTGTCTTCATGTGGTGACACCCACTGTTCAGTCAGGCCCCTAATCTCTGTGGTGGTGCTGCGTCTGTGCAGTTGCCATTTCCTGTCGCTGCCTGTGTGTGTCCATGTATGTCTGAATTCATGTATGTGCACACAAATGAAGGTTCTCTTGGGGTCAGAAGAGTTAGAGGTAATGGTGGGCCTCCCGACATGGAGCTGGGAGACTCAGATCTTCTGCGAGAGCAGCATGCATTCATAACTGCTGAGCTGTCTCTCCGGTCCTAACGCTTCATCACTATGCAGATCTCTTAAACAATCTAGCTTAACACAAGACATCTGGATTCTTACATTTGATTTCATATTAACTTGTGAACTTTGTATGTTATTTTTGTTTGTGTGTGTGTGTGTGTGTGTGTGTGTGTGTGTGTGTGTGTGTGTGTGTAATAGTCTTTGAGGTAATTTAGTATTCCTTGATTCTAGGTCAAACTTTGATAGTATACCAGAACTTGGCAGTTGTAATTTCTGCCTTCTATCTTTTCCCCCTCTGTTCCTCCTTTCTTTCCTTTTTTCTCTTTGTTTTGTTATTCAGGGCAGGATCTTGCATCCTACTTGGCTGATGTGAAACTCGCTAGGTAGCCTATGCCTCCCCTTCCTTGACCTGGGAGTGCTGGGATTTACAGGTGGATGACACCAGGCTTAGCTGTAATAGCTCCTTGTGTTCTTTATGTTGAATTTGTGTGTGTGTGTGTGTGTGTGTGTGTGTGTGTGTGTGTGCGTGTGCTCACAGAGGCTGGACGATTGTGTTGGATGTTGTGGAGATGGAGGTGTAGACGGTTGTTTCTGCCCGAGGAGGCTGCTGGCAATCTAGTGTGGGCTCCCTGGAAAGCAGCTAGAACTCTTACTGCTGAAGCCTCTCTCCAGTCCCTTCTAGGAGTTTCTAAAAGACTGGTTGCAGTGTGAAATCTGAACGGTGTCATCGAATGAACTTTGCTTTTTCTGTTGCATTAAAATCTATTTTTGTCTGATCTTCTGACCTGATGTCTTATCTGTGCACGATTTTATGATATCCTCTCACTGTTTGAAACATATTGGTACTGTTGAACTGTGTGGACCTTGAAAGTGTAGTTTTTTATATAATATAAAAAATTATGCTCCATTTTACCAGAAAACCTTTGAACTATTGAAAGACCTCTAAGATCCTATGTTAACTGAATTGTATTTTTTTACATGAAAATTTGAATTTTATTATTTACAGAAATATTTTCAGTTGATTTCCTTGTAATGAATAGCTTACCTTGTTTATTTTCAAAGTAGAATGTCTGGCACATTCCTATCTGAATTAGCATTTTTTTTTTGTTAGTCGTTCAAGTGAAAAATGTGTGTGGCTTGACTTGTGTTGGGCCACCATTTGAGTGTTTCCCTTAAGACAACCAGTACAGCCTGTGGTTCTTGTTGTCTTGTCATGTAAGCTGAAGAGAAATGCTGTGCAAGGTCTTATTTTAGCTTTAATCAAATGGACCCTTTAACTGCTTCACTCTGAGCATCCTTAAGTGGCTTCCCCACAACAGTGAATGTGAGCTCCCCCCACAGTGAATATGTGAGCTCCCCGAACAGTGAATGTGTGAGCACCCCCCTATACACACAGTGAATGTGTGAGCACCCCCCCACACACACAGTGAATGTGTGAGCACCCCCCCACACACACAGTGAATGTGTGAGCACCCCCCATACACAGTGAATGCGTGAGCACCCCCCCCACACACAGTGAATGTGTGAGCACCCCCCCACAGTGAATGTGTGAGCACCCCCCCACACACAGTGAATGAGTGAGCACCCCCCCCACACACAGTGAATGTGTGAGCACCCCCACACACACACAGTGAATGAGTGAGCACCCCCCATACACAGTGAATGAGTGAGTACCCCCCCACACACACAGTGAATGTGTGAGCACCCCCCATACACAGTGAATGTGTGAGCACCCCCCCACACACACAGTGAATGTGTGAGCACCCCCATACACAGTGAATGTGTGAGCACCCCCCCACACACAGTGAATTCGTGAGCACCCCCCCCCACACACACAGTGAATGCGTGAGCACCCCCCATACACAGTGAATTCGTGAGCACCCCCCCCACACACACACAGTGAATGCGTGAGCACCCCCCCCATACACAGTGAATTCGTGAGCACCCCCACACACACACACAGTGAATGCGTGAGCACCCCCCCCACACACACACAGTGAATGCGTGGCAGTGAGGAGCGTGGGGCTGCCAGCATGGTTTGGTTCAGTGCTTGGTGAGAGTCACCCTCTATTCTTGTGCTGCTCCTCAGGCTCTCCACTGGAAGGCCTACAGGCCAGCTTTCAGGAGGTATTCATCTGGGATGGGATTTTTCTTATTTGAAGTAAAATGGATTAGTTTAACACTGAATTTTAAATAATTATCTTGAGTTTTTTCCTAGGTTTATCTTCTCATTAATTTTATTTTAACTGAGAAATATACTTTTATATAGGTTTTCTCAAGAATTGCAGTTAAAAATAGAGAAAGATGCCAGGAATAATTCTTTACCTAAAAAGTTTCAAATCAGAAAGAAAGAAAAAGACGATGCCTTAGGTGAAGAAAGAAAAACACTTGTGGTACAGGTAAATATTTAAGCTTTAAGTTTAAATCTGTGAAGGAAAATGATGAAGATTTAAATTTTTTAAAATTAGATTTATTAATTTTGTTTTATATATGAGCATTTAACCTGTGTATATGAACCACATACAGGCTTGGGTCCTGTGAAGGTCAGAAGAGGGCCTTGGATCCTGTAAAACTGAAATCTCATATGGTCTGTGAGCCACCATGTGGGTGCTGGCAATCAAAGCCAGTTCGAACCCAGGGCCTTGCGCTTCCTAGGCAAGCGCTCTACCACTGAGCTAAATCCCCAACCCCCAGAGCGAGTGTTCTTAACCACTGAGCAGTCTCTCCAGCTCAATAGTGAAGATTTTAAAGTTTTAAAATACTTAGTAAATTGATAACTTTCAACTTGGTTGCAAAAAATACCTAAATAAACAAAAAGATAGTGTCTTTCCTACAGATACTAACTTAAAAAAACATTACATTTTAAATGCTCAGTAGGTTCTAGAAGGTGCAATAGTGTTGCTCAGAGAATCACCTTACATAAAATAATGACTTGAAGGACATAAGGAGATGCTGTATGCTGGGCCAGGGATGAGTAACCTTGCATGACATGTTTTGCTGTAAGATCTTTGTAGCCACAGAATGAAGGAGGTCATGAGTCGCATCACTCACTAAGCATACTGGTAGGTGTTAGGAGCTGGGCTAGAGCAGAGCGGGCACCTCTCGTGTTACAGCTGTTATCTCACAGTCTTCAGCTTTGGGGTTGGTAGAAGCCAGATGCCCGCTATGCTTATCCGTACAGCCTCAGTTTACTGAGCAGTCTTGAGATGCAGGATGTACGTGGCTATTAAAGGGAGTAAGATAATCTAAGATAATCTTGGCTATGGACCTACATCCATCACTATATAGTCACAGGTCTCACCCAGTCTACAAAATCTGTGTGGTAGATGCGGCTTCAACAAGAATTTCAGTTCCACACACTCATCCAAGAATACTGGGCATCTCTCTCCATGTACACACACACACACACACACACACACACACACACACACACACACACGGGAGCAAACACATGCAACTTAGTCTATTTTTCTTCCTTAATAATAGAAAATAAAGATACTACCTTTAGAGTTTTAATAACAATTTAAACTTGCGCTTCTGATATTTAGTTAACAGTTTACTTTCCTGCTGAGTTCCTCCGGATATGCTCTTGATAATGTTTCCACTGCTGTCAAGTGAACCAAAGGAACTTTTCACTTTTATGTTTGCTGACTCTGAATACGTGTGAACAAAAGCAGCAATCCCTCTGAATTCCTACTTTACTCTCCAACGGAAATGCAGACCCACAGACACAGACACACCTTCTGTCTGTCTGTCTGTCTTCTATCAAGTTGTTTTTTGTCACATACAGTCTTCTTGCATTTTCACAATAACTATTTGAATAAGAGTGTTGATTTAATTTTAATTACATAGGTAGAATAGGATGTAAAGTTTATTGTCAGATCATTAACTGGTTAACATCTTTATTAATGGTCAGGATACCAATGCTGATCCCAAAACTAAGGATTCTAAAGTGTTAAAAGTAAAGGGGTCAAAAATCGATGTCGAGAAAACTGAAAAAGGAACTAGAGCTTCAAATGGCAGCTGTCTCCATGACAACGGGACAAGCCACAAAGGCTTGTCTTCCACAAGCCTCAGAGATTGCAGCAATGTCACCATTGATCACCCAAGGAATCCAGGCACAGCGATTCCTCCCCTCACACACAATCTTTCTGCAGTTGCTCCTGGTATCAACGCTGCAATGGGGACTATTCCTGGAGTTCAGAATTACAGGTATGAATGGGAAAGGAGACAGAGAAATGCTTGTTAATTTGTTCACATTGTTTCACTGTCAAAATTCTGGGTACAATTTCTACTTATAAAATAGCTTTTTAAATAGTTTTGACCTTCATGATGCGAAGTTATTTTCCAAAAAAGAAAAATAAAAAAAGAATTCCTGAGTTCTAAGAAGGCCTTTTACTGCTGTTTGCAATGAAGAGAAGCTACAGCAGTTCAGTTTAATAACATGAAAGGCCGTCCGTCTAATGAAAGGGGTAATTCGTCGTGGGTACCCGCTGCTGCACGGAGTGGTGGGGAGCACTTAGCGGCACACAGAAGCTCCCTTACGCAGGAAGCCTCCCCTAGTGATGGGACAAATGGTTGAATGTCGCACCAGATTTCCGTGCACTGTGTACTTGAGAATACACACTATGTTCTGATTAAACCGCCTATCATTTAGCACGTCACTGACTTTGTGTTTGAAAATAATTATTAATTATTCTAACTTAAAATTTTTGTTACAGAGTGGACGAGAAAACTAAGAAATACTGTAATCCTTTTGTTAAACCAAGCCAGCCTTCTCCATCAGGGATTTATAATATGAATGTGAGCGCATCCGTAAGTAACTGCCCTCTGCCACGAAAGAGCAAGCACTCGCCGCCTCTAGACCTCGCCGTAAGCATGGGCGCGAGAAGAGTTAAGCTTTACTTGGAGACAGAGAGTGAAACCTGAGTTACACAGTGCCCTCCTCACTTGTCAGAGTCGTAATTTGAAATTTCCAATGTCTAAATAAATTTTCTAAGTCTGGTTGAAAGATTCTCTCACAACGCCATCGTTTATTTTGTGGCAGCATAATAAATTTTCTTAACCCAATACTTGCAAGTTCAGTTCTTGTTAAAGAGTAAACGAGACAACACCTTGTCTGACTGTCTCACTAGCTTCTTAGGGAAAGTATTTTGTAAAATCACTTACACATGATCGTTCTGTTGTATATAAAACACAAATCAATCAATTCAATCTTTGCGGAGTTGATGGTCTAGTAGGTCAGCAGGGTAAAAACACAATGGCATATTTAGGATAAGAGCATGCGTGTGGTTTAGAGACAGCATGGGTAGGGGCATTGCTCTCAGCAGTGCCTACAGAAGGCTGGGCTAAGACCACACCACATAGTCACCTCTTATCCCAGTTAAAACGTTCACTTGGCCTCTGTTCTCTGTGGAAGGGCCAGAATCCTGAGAGGTATTAAATCTCTGTGTTCCATGTCTGTTTTCCTCTATCTGTTCCAACTGTCGATTCCCTTTTTACTTTATGTGAAGGTCAGATCCCCTTCCTGGCCTCTGGGCTTTGACACTCACCGTCTGGCCTGCTTTAGCACTTTCTTCCCTAGACAGCCCAGCAGATGCACTGTGTCCTCTTTGGTCCACAAGGGACCTTGAGGTCTTCTTTCACATTGAACTCGTTTTAATACGGCACCTCATCCTCCATCGCTGTGTAACCCTCTCTTTACCGTGTTTCTCCCACTGTAGATAGCCGATGGCCTCTGTAAGTGATGGGCAGGTCTGTCGTCTAGCAGGGGAGAGTAACTTCCACTCAGCAGTTTGGGCTTCCGCTTTCCTTGCTGAGCCATCCCATCACTTACCACAAGGTTTATTTAGGCTGTTAAAGCTGCCTGAGGGGCACCAAGAATCTAAAAGGACAGTAAACCTGGGGGTGGGATCGTGTGTAGAAGACCAATGGGTCACAATTACAGTAAAGAGCATCAGCTGTTAGCTGAAAAACCCAGGCGGTGGTCTGAGGCTGACCCCTCTGGCGCAAGAGCCAAGATGCCATGGCATCTTCAGCTGCCTAGAGCTTGTTGTGGCTTCCCCTGGAGATTGGCTAAGGGGGAAAAGAAACTAGAGAACAACTAGATTTCCTACTTGTTAACAAGTTTGATAAATTTGATAAGTTAATGGGTGAAACTTTTCTGTGTCAGTCATGTCCTTAAAGTATTATTATTCCGGCCCTTGAAATGGCATGTGTATTTACAAGAGGCTGAAAGCCCGGCTCACCTTACAGCTAATGTATGCGTGTCGGTCCTTTTGGTAATCAGGTCTCAGGGGAAAAGTACCTTCTTCAGGCAAACAAGAAAAGGAAGGAATATCCCAAAGTCGACGTGCGATTGCCTGAACTAAACTATAACCATCTTCCTGAACTGAGAGCTTTAGAAGGCATAGGTAGGTTTGTGTGCTTCTACTCTTTCTAAGTTAAGTAACAGTTCACTCATGTATAATAAGTACTTACAAATGTGGAAAACTAACAGTTCCTAATTTTTCATTATGTTTTTGATTATTTTTATCTAGCTCGAAATTCTAGGCTAATAAAGAAAGAGAACAAATGTCTTTCAGAATCTCGAATTCCCTCTCTGGCTGCCATTGACCTGCATGCATCCAGTGTTGCATCACACCAGGTATGGAGGTGCTCGTCACAGGTGCAGCTCAGGTGCAGAGATGCTCTTCACAGGTGCAGCTCAGGCGCAGAGTTGCTCTTCACAGGTGCGCCTCAGGTGCAGGAATGCTCTTCACAGGTGTGGCTCAGGTGCAGGGATGCTCTTCACAGGTGCAGCTCAGGTCTCGTTCAGATTTGATGTTGCTTCAGGGGGAATGTGCTCTTTGGTAGGTCTCATATGGGATCGATTTTGTTTATAAGTTCATTACACATACAACTTTATTACACATTTATCACAAAACTTCTCACCTGAAATAATTCATTCTTTAAGTTTTAGCTTTTGATGGGGCCTTTATCTTTAACATTTTTATAAATTTTATTACAAAAAAGTTGCAAATAAGTAAAAACAACACATAACAAAATTAACCATATCAAAAGTCTGTATAACTCAGTGAACTTGTAAACAGAATTATCATTAAGAATGGAAGCTGTGGAGTTCACATTAAATTTTATATTTAAGTATTGAGTATATTTCGTGCACTTATCAAAAATCATGTGGGAACTGGAAGAAGAATCAGCTGTGCGTCTGTCTTAGCTCGCGCTCACCACCTGCATCAGGCCTCCCTCGCCCTGCACTCAGCCTTTCGTCCCCCCTGTCCTTCATGTTATCTATACTGGCATCTACATGTGTTTACATGCACACATGTTCTTTTGGATAGAGTTTGCATATGAGAGAGAACATGGTTTTTTCTAAGATTGTATGACTTCATTTAGTATTACACATTCCAGGTCCATCCCCACCCATCATTCTCCTGCAAATTATACAACTCTCTTTAGAGCTGGGTAATGTATATATTCATATTCACACACACACTCACACACACACACACACTCACACACATGCCACACTCACACAGCTAGGCTGATTCTAGTGTTTTGCTTTGGTGAGTGAAGCAGCAGTAACCACGGAGTGCAAGACCTCTGGAGTAGAGTTTGGATATTCAGGAGAAGACGACGCAGGGCCATAGGGCTCAACATTTAATTGTTTGAAAAGTCACCAAATTCATTCTTGCAATGGCTGTATTAGTTTTCAGTGAATAAGGATGCCTTTGTCTCCACCTTCTCCCTCCATTTGTTGTCAGATTTGTGGATGATGGCCCTCCTGACCAGCATGCAGTGGTATCTCAAGCAGTTTTAATTCGTATTTTTCTAATGGCTAGTTTTTTAGTCAGGGTTTCTATTCCTGCACAATCATGACCAAGAAACAAGTTAGGGAGGAAAGGGTTTATTCAGCTTACTTGCACACTGCTGTTCATCACCAAAAGAAGTCAGGACTGGAGCAGGTCAGGAAGCAGGAGCTGATGCAGAGGCCATGGAGGGGTGTTGCCTCCCCTGGCTTGCTCAGCTTGCTCTCTTATAGAATCTAAGACCGCCAGCCCAGGGACGGCACCACTCACAATGGGCTGGTTTCTCCCCTCTTACAGCTGGGTCTCATGGAGGCATTTCCTCAACTGAGGCTCCTTTTCTGTGATAACTCCAGCTGTGTCAAGTTGACACACAGAACCAGCCAGTCCAGCTAGGGATATTGAACACTTTGAAAAATAGTTACTGCCCATTGGTATTTCTCCTCAGAGGCTATACAACCCATTTCATTTGCCCGTATGTGTAAGTTGATTGGCAGTTTTATTTCCTCAGCATTTAATTTTTGTAATTCTTTGTGAATTCTAGATACTAGCCTCTTGTCTGAAGTGTGGACCCTTCTCTCCTATTCTGTGGCGGCCTGTCTGTTAGCTCTGTCCCCTTTGCTGTTTAGAAATATACTTTCTCCCACTCCCGGCTCCTCCTACTGGGGTGAGTTGTGTGCTGTGGGTGTTCTGCTTGTAACTGTCTGGCCTACCCAAATATCTTGAAGGGTATCCCTTTTCTCTTTTCTAAGCCTCAGACTTTAAATTAAAGTCTCTGGTTCATTTTGAATTGTGTTTGGTGCAATGTAAAAGATATAAAGCTAACTTAATTCTTTTGCACTTAGAAATCTACTTTGCCAGCACTATTTACTGAATAGGCTTTTCCTGAAGGAGTTTTTTTCTTCTTTGTCAAAAATTAAGTGGGCACAGCTCTGTCATTGTATTTTGGGTCCCTCCTGATTCCATTGGCCTACCTGTCTGCCCTTTTCCAGTGCCTTCTGGCTTTGTCCCTGCAGTAGAGTGTGCTTGTCTCCTTAGCACTTAGCCTACCCTGCCCTTCTGTGGCGTCACACACATTCTGGTACTGTTTTCTCTAAGACTCTGAATACACCAGCATGGGAATTTTGATAGGTATTACTGTAATTCTGTCTATTAGTTTGTATAATTCTATTGGTAGACATTTTCACAGTATTAATTCTACCTATCCAGGAACGTGATATATTTTTCATTGTCTAGTATTTTCTGTGATTTTTTTTTCAGTCTCCTGAAAAAAACCTTTAATCATAAAAGGTCTTTTTCTTCTTTGGTTAGATATGTTCTTAAATACTTAACTTTTCTCAGGAGTTATTTTGGCTGGAATGTTTTTCCTAATTTCTTTCTTGGGCAGTAACTCGGTATAAATGAGAGCTACTTTTGTTTGCATTGATTTTTATGCTGCAACTTTATGGCGGTGTTTACTATGGCTGAGGATTTTCCAGTAGACGCAATCGGTCTTGTAAATAAAGAATCTTGTCATCTGCCAGTAGGAATGGTTTGACTTCTTCCCTGGATGTCCTTATCTTGTCTTATTGCTCTAGCTCAGATTTTGAGCACTGTATCAAAGAAGAGAGAGAAGAGAAGAAATCCTTGGCCCTGATTTTAGAGGAAATGCTCTGAGTTTTTCTCATTCGACATAATGGTATGGTAGTTTGAATAAGAATGGCCCACATGGGCTCATATATTTGAATGTGATATTAGGAACCGTGGCCTTGGTGGAGTAGGTTTGACCTTGTTTGAGGAAATGTGTCAGTGGCGGTGGGCTTTGAGATCTCAAAAGCCCAAGCCAGGCCGAGTGGCTCTCTCTCTTTTGCAGCCAGGATCCAGATAGAGCTCTCATCTCCTCCATCACTGTGTCTGCCTGTGTGTCACCATGCTTCCCCCCATGCTGTTAGTAGACTAAGCCTCCGAAACTCTAAGCAAGCCTTGTTTTCCTTCGTAGGCGTTGCTATGGTCATGGTATCTCTTACAGCAACAGAATGCTGACTAGGACAGTTAGCTAAAGCATTGTTGTATGAAGCATTCATTTTGAGGTATGTTCCAGCTATTTCTAAAGTCTCCAGAATTTCTCCAATGAAGGCATGATGCTTTTGAGCTTCGACTGAAATAACTATATGATTTTTGTCTTCGGAGTTTATGTATGAATCAACTTTGATTTTGGGATTGCGAGTACTTAGTCATAATATCTGATCTTCCTTTTCCTCCTTCTCCTCTTTGTTTTTTTGTTTTTTTTTGTTTTGTTTTTGTTTTTTGTTTTGGGGGTCCTGGAACTTGCTAATGTAGATCAGACTAGTCTTAATCTACATTCTGCCTCCTGAATGCTGAGTTTAAAGGTCTGTACCGCCATGCCTGAATTCAGTTTGCAAGTATTTTCTTAACAATGTTTGCATCCGTGTTCATTGAGGAAGTAGGTCTGTCGTTCCTTCCCTCCCTACTCCACACTACTGTGTGTGTGTGTGTGTGTGTGTGTGTGTGTGTGTGTGTGTGTGTGTGTGGTGTTTACCTAGTTGGCAATTTACCTAGCTGGCAGTGTTCCTTCACGTTTTATTTTAGGGAACGAGTTAAGAACTGATATGGGGGTTCCTTGGAAGCTTGATCGTCTTTAGTAGTGAATCCACCTGGTCCTGGGCTTGTCTTCAAGGAGGGCCTTTCAATGACAGCTTCAATCTCATTGCCTAGGGCTTAATTTTGGTACATGATATGCTCTTGAAATCCTTGTATTTCTTCCAGGTTATCCAGCTTTTCAGAGTGCAGGATTTCACTGTAATTTCTAGTGATGTTCTGAGCTTTACTGGAGTTTGTGTCATGGCACTGTTTGGTATCTATAATTTTACTAATCGTTATCTCTTCTCTCCTATGTCAGATTAGCTAAGCTTTGTCAGTTTGTCTATGTCCTTAACTTTTTCAAAGCATCAACTCTTGGTTGTGTTTGTGTATTTTTTTTTAACATCAGACTCATTGATTTTTCCCTAATCTTGATTAGTTCTTGTGCTGTGCTCTGTTCAGGATCAACTGCTTCTTTCCTGAGAGCCTCAGGGCGCACCACTAGTTGCTTTGGTATCTATCTCTTAGGTTTTCCCATAAGTTGACCTCTGCGGAGCCTTGGCTGCACCCCAGAGGTTCTGATGGGAGGTGATTCCACTATTGGTTGTCTCCTAAGAGTTTAAAGCCTTCTGTCAGATTTCTCACATGGCATACTATCCATTCAAAGTGTACTGTTTCATTTCCAAGCACTTCTGTGGTCTCTGTAATTGATTTCTCTTACCACTGATTTCTAGTTATGGCATTATGGTGTGATAGGAATAAGTAATTACAGTTTTTTGTTGTTTAGTTTGTTGAGACTTGATTTGTATGCTTTGATGTGACCAGTTTTGGAGAACTTTCCATGTACGGTTGGGTGGAATATTCTCTTTATATTTTGTTAAGTCTAGTTCATCCACAGTTTACTTTAGCTCTAAAAAGTCTTTACTTATTGAAATACTTCACTCTCATTGTGTCAGGGCTTATGTGGTTATTTATGTTTTTAGTGTTTTTTTTATGAAGTTAAGAACTCTAATATATGGAACATAAAGATTGTTTTATTTTTTTTAGATTATAACTTTTTGCTTTATTAAGATTTTAATTTCCTTGTGATATTGGGTTGAATCATGTATTCATTATACATCTATACAAGCATACTTTTGACCTTATTTTAAAAGATTTTTTCAATTTTATTTTAAAGCTATTTCCAATTTTATTTTGCTTTATGTTTTGATGAATTGTCCTTTTTTTTTTTGGTTCTTTTTTTCGGAGCTGGGGACCGAACCCAGGGCCTTGCGCTTCCTAGGTAAGCGCTCTACCACTGAGCTAAATCCCCAGCCCCTGGATTGTCCTTTTTATTAATAGGTAGTGTCCCTTTTATCTTTTTCAATTAGCTCCGTTTGGAATTCACTTTGTATGATACAAGAGTAGCTGTGTTGGCTTGTTTCATTTTACTTGTGCTTGGTCGTTTGTTTTCTGTCCTTTGATATTAAGTCTTTGGGTTGTTTGTGGGTTAAGTGTGGTTTTGGAGGCAGTACATAGATAGCTCTTGTTTTTCCTACGAGGCCCCCCTTAGTTTGTATCATTTTAGTGGTGAGCTGAGGCTGTTCGGACTTGGGGTGTTGTGGGAAGGGGTTTTCTATTTGCTGTGCTGTAGTAGGTGATGCTCTGTTTGACTGGATTATTGGTACTTCTTTGCCTACTACCATGCTAGTCCGGAGGACTTGCTCCGTTGCGGCATTGGACAAGGTCATTCCCTTCCTCCGTCTAGTTTGTTTATCTGTGGTTAGGGTATGTTTTGCCTTTCTCCTTGTCAAGTCCCACTAAGAACCTTCTGCCCTGCTGTTGTGACTTCCATGAGCTGCCTGGGTTTCTTCCTTTAAACCGCCCTGATGTCCCCGTCCTGCTGGAGGACAGTCTGCAGGGCACAGCGCTCTCGGCCACGGTTGTTTCAAAGCTGGAGATGTTTTAGTCCCTATTCCAGTGGCTCTTACAGTTGCTGGTGCAGGTCTAGGCTGGTCCTCGATTCCTGCCTTTGTCTCTGAGTTGGCATTTTGTTGTGCTGCTTTTCAGCTTCTGTCTTGACCTTGTATTTTGACACTTGGCATCCTCACTGTAATGTGTCATGGAGGGTGTCCTCTCTGGATATGTCTGTTTGCAGTTGTATATGCCTCTTGTGTCTGGAAGCCTACTCCTTTCTGTAAACTTGGGAAGTTTTCTTCCCTTTTTCTTTTTTGTGCAGTAGCCACTCCCCCCCCCCATGATAACGTGACTAAATAATCAGTTTCATTCAGCTTTACCTCTGATCCTTCTTCTGTCCTGTAAGTTCTTAGTTTGGCTCTTGAATGTGTCCCAGACTTCTTGGAAGTATCAGTCATTCTCCTATTCTCCTTAATCCATCCCCTCCGATATATTTGTCTGTCTGTGTTATCATCTCAGGGTCTGTCCATTTTGTTTTCTAAGACGGGATCTCTTGCTCACCTGGAACGTATGGACTGGGCTAGGCTGCTCAGCCAGCCAATCACAGCTCTCCATGCGTCTCAGCATCTCCACTGCTGAGATTATCATAAGCAGGTGCTGTGATGCCCAGCTTTTGTCTATGTAAATCTGGGCACTAAACTCAGCTCTTCATGCTGGTAAGAGTGTCACCACCTGAGTTCTCAGTGCTCCTCTCTGCTGCTAACCCATCCATCACACCATAGCGTTTCACAGCTCCCTCACTTAGAACGTTTAACCTTCTTAAGCCTCCGCACCTGTGTTCCAGCCATTTATTTTAAATACACTTTCCTCTACTTTGTGTAACACTTATAACGGCTTAGGCTCCAACAGATTTTGGTTTTGTTTTGAGGTGAGTAGGAGAGATTGGTTGTAGTGTGGCCATAGCAGATCAGAGTGTCTCTTTCTTGTTTGTGGGTTTTGTTTTGTTTGTTTTGGTGGGAGTTGGTAGCTTAGGCTGTCCTTGAACTCAAAATCTTCTCATCTTTCACCCTCTCTAGTCCTGCGATATTAGGCTCTAAAGTGTCTTTTAAAAATATATGTTTATTTTATTTCATATATCTGAACATTCTGTCAGCCTGTGTATCATATGCCTGTGCTGTCAGAAGAGGAGGTCAGAGCCCATGAAGGTGAACCAGAGTTAAAGATGTTGTCAGCCACTATGTGGGTGCTGGGAGTTGAATCCAACAATTACTCTGAACTACTAAGCTATCTCTCCCACCTCTAACAATTCTCTCTCTCTTTTTTTTCTTTTTTCTTTTTTTCGGAGCTGGGGACCAAACCCAGGGCCTTGCGCTTGCTCTACCACTGAGCCAAATCCCCAACCCCTCTAACAATTCTCTTAACGTTTATAGACCAGGGGTGTGGGTGTACCTGTCATTCCTGCACTTGGGGATTGGAGGCAGAAGGATCAAGAGTTCAAGGTCATTCTTCACTAGACAGCAATCTTGAGGCCATTCCTGGCTACAGTAAACTCTGTCCCCAGGCAACCAAACACATACCATTATGTGTAAGTATATGAATAGGGCCTCTTACTTCATCCTTCTTCATGAAAGCAACTTCAACTACAAATAGCTAATCCTAAGCACGTGAGTCTACACACAGTGAGTTCTTGTGGAGCAGGAGTTTGCAGCTGCTGCACCCCTGTAATGCTGTTTATTAATTTATAGGGAGCAGGATCACCTGTGTCAGATGAGTCCGAGGCTGACTTGCCTCGAATGGAGCACCAGCACTGAGACCCATTTTAATCCTGAACAGGGTAGGTCTCACTCTTCACATAAAGCTGTGTAAAGTCTCTGAGAAACTGGTGAAAACACTCTCTACTGAGTCCATGAGGGCCGCTGCTGGCAAAGAAGTGCTGTCGTGCTTAGAGGACCATGAGCAAGCCTCCTGCAGGAGAGCACATGTCTGTCTCCAGGGTCTGTCTTTCCCTGTGGGTTTGCAGAGCAAGATCCCCTCAGGGACTGCCTGCCCATTTCTGTCCCAGAACCAAAATCTACTCTAATAAACAGTACTCGCTTCGTAAGCACTGACGCTTTAGTGCCCCGTCCCACTCAACTTACTTTAGTAATAATCTGCTGGGACCTTAAGCTAAACATTTCTTATTCCGTACCTCATCAATTCTGTGTAGAATATGGTGGTGAGAAAGTTCCATGTGCTTGTAACTGTCATTGCAATTGATTTATTAATTTCAACAAAATATTTTAAACACCTGTGGCATCAAAGCTAACTTGACTTTCAGGTGACCAAAGCGTAGTTGCAAGCCTTCATTTACACAGCCCCAGCAAGGCCCCAGGAAAGGTCTCTACGACTCAGGGCCTGAGTCAGCTTGTGTGAACTATGGACAGTCAAGTCTCATGAGCTCTAAAGCTGTAGGCACTGCAAAACTTAGATCATAAGACGAGGTGCTATGCTGCACACGACTGCTTAGATTGGAATTATCTAAAAATTGCCTTTAAAATATAAAGTATCTTAGATTACATAGCATCTGCAAGTTTTCCCAACATACTCAGTATGAGAAAGTAAGTGATGTACAGTTAGCTTCCAGAAAGGTCCTGATAAAGTGTTGGTGTGCACCCTGCCTTTAGATGCTGCCAGCACTTGAGATGACGTCCTCTTGCACGAGAGCACTGATGCCCCAGAGGAGATCTGCGGTTTGACTGTTTCCTTCTGGAAACCTACGCTTTCTAAGAAAGGCTTTGCAGAAGAAGGGAAGACAGACTTCCAAAGACCTCAAAGGAAGATTGAACAAGTGCCCCTTCACCTTTCCAACCTATGATGCTATTTCAAGATATATCCGTGGAACGATAGTGACATGGTTCTTGTTACATGAATGTGTATTTGATATTAGTAGATTGTGTATTTAAAGTTATCTGAGATTAAAAGTCAGTAAAAAAGGAGAGAATCATTATAAAAAGTCATGATTTTATGCATTGAACTTTGTATTATCTATATAAGTGTTTACAGTTGAAGAAAATGAAAAGAAGCTAGGATCTGTGAGATAAAAGTTTCCTTTACCTTAACTATAAGAACACATTTTAAAAGCTTGCTTCTAGGTGTGAGTGGTGTGAGACTATGGTCGCGCTGTCTTTGTTTTCTGTCATTGTTAATTGCTGATCTAAGAACTGTGCTATTGCAACTTTTGTTACTAGTGACGGTGATGTTGGTAAGTCTTCCACACTGAGAGGTTCTGGTGCTGATGTCCTTCCTGAAAGGACATGATGGAAGTCACAGGGGTTTGTGGGCACACCTGTAAGTGAACAACTGAGCTTCTCCTTGAGGGAAAAGGTATAATATATATATATATATGGAGAGGTGGGAGCAGGCAGAACTGCCTGTCTATCTGTCTGTCTGTCTCTCCAGGCTAGGGCAGTAGGCACTGAATTACCCCACCAAAGAGGCTTTTAGAGGCTTTGGTGGAGTCCACTCTTGTCTCTGGTCGTTTGAGGTTAGTGGTGGACAACCCACAGCAGTTGATTGCCCTCTCACCTCAAATGCTTAGCCTTACCCAGAAGCCTTGTCCCAAGGCGGAAGGTCGTTTACGTGTATTCCACATACGCTCTCTGATGCACAGCTTCACCACCTCTTAGGTGGGAGGATTGGACCATTTGGATTCCAGGTCTCAGTGTCCGGGCTCTCAGCCATGCTCCCACTTATCATTGGAGAAAACAGTTGTTCAGGGGCCTGAATTTGCGTGGTGGTTTTGCATTAACCAACGAATGGAACCTTTTTATTTAAAGCTGTTGGCTACAACTTAGCCTAAGACTTGAACAAGAGTTCTTCATTCCCTTGGGGGACTTAAAAATGAAATCCTAATCTGGACACTACGAGTAGACATTCAGGATGAGGCAAAATAAAGGGTTCCAACATAAAAAAATCTGCTGGTAGTAGGTGAATAAATATTTTTTATTTAAAAGCTGTATTTTAAGCCTCTGACTAAGGGTTTTCCTAGGCTAGTAAGACTAACATGCTGATAAAACTCACTATGTCAGTAGTAATTGGCTCTCTACTAAAATACCACTATTAATTGTTATTTTGAAAAACATTGCACAGCCAGCAGCATAGGGAGGAGTCAGTACCTGAAACTAAGCAGCACCCAGTTAATTTCAGGCTGTTCTCATGTCAAGGCCAGTGTGAGGATATCGGCCTGACAACGGGGGTCTGCCTCAGCTCGCTTATGATTTGTATCCTTGAGTTTGGTATCTTTGGCCTATTAAGACACATTATGAACTTTACAATTAAGACTTTAAAAATCATTTCTTGAGTCCTTACTGATATCTGAAGATCATATTTTGTTAGACCTTGGTGTGGAACTAAAGAAGTAAACACTGCTCCAACGAAGTCTGGAGGTACTAAACCGACATATTCTCTTTTCAGTGCGCGGGTGGTGAGTCTCTTCCCCCAAGAATGTGATGTACGCAGACATGCTCATGTGAAACCAGTTTCTGTACTTTTGGGAGACGATGGGCTGCTGTGCCCACCTGTGTTTAATAAATATTATCTAACCAAGCATGATAAGTGGTTTTAATTTATACTAAGATTAGAAATAATATACATACCAGTGTATGGTGTTAATAAGTAAGATTGAAATAGTTTTTTCCCTCCTTTTTGTAGGGATTCTGGACAGGGTGGCAAGTTAATTTTTCTTGTACAGTTGTTGATATATATATAGACAGTACTGTAACAAAATAATGTTTTATAACAACTGTCTGGCAAAAGTATGAGAGACCCAGCCCAGGTTAGAGCCTGGGTTTTGTGTGTGTGTTAGAACATCAGGCTTCCCACTGAAGAGGGAGCATGGAAACATTTTCTCACATGACTCTCAGTTCTGCTCGTTTTTAGTCTGAGTACCATATTTGGCTGGATCTGTATTAAGCTGTTGGTCAGACTAGACTGAAAAATGTGCTTGAATTGTTTTTAAGGCCTCCTCCTGCAACCAGGGAGCAGGGAAGCAGAGGCCACTGGAGCCCCGTCACAGTGTTTAGGTTTATCTAGTGAGTTCAACTATTTTCTGCTATTGTTTTTGTTGAGTGTTTACTTTAGAAAGAAACCCTTAACTCTTCTACTTGCATAAAAAGTTTGTTCCCACATTTCTTTTTAATTGTATGAAGTTTTCTCCCTTTTCTTAGCTTCAAACATGAAGTAACTTGAGAATGTAACTAAGCCTCAGTGTATCTGCAGCTTAATGTGCTCCTCTAAGAAATGCTTTACCTCAGCTCCTCTCAGTATAACATTAGTTCAGACTCCTGATACATTACCCACTGTAAACTCTCTTTAAAACAAAAATATCGTTTTACTTTGGTTCTCATGAAAAATTGTCTCCCCCCATTTTGGAGCCTTCTCTAATTCTTTTATTATTTACTTTGGCACCCAAGATCATTTCTTGTAGAAGTGAGAAAAAAGTTCCAATAAAATTCTGGGAGAGCGGGGCTGGAGAGATGGCTCAGCGGTTAAGAGCACTGACTGCTCTTCCAGAGGTCCTGAGTTCAATTCCCAGCAACCACATGGTGGCTCACAACCATCTGTAATGAGATCTGATTGACCTCTTCTGGTGTATCTGAAGACAGCTACAGTGTACTCATAATAAATAAATAAATCTTTAAAAAAAAAATTCTGGGAGAGCTATGTCAGTTAACAAGATAGGATCAGCGGAA
This sequence comes from Rattus norvegicus, assembly GCF_021556685.1. Classification (NCBI taxonomy): domain Eukaryota; kingdom Metazoa; phylum Chordata; class Mammalia; order Rodentia; family Muridae; genus Rattus; species Rattus norvegicus. The sequence continues at coordinate 16,089,830 of NC_141547.1, forward strand.
TGAAAACATTATCTCACCACCATATTTTCCCATCTTTAGACCAGGGTGAGGCCTCCACTCAGTAGACAAAGAGTATGGTAGTGTCACTGCTGTGAAGATTTTTCTTTGTCCCTCAAGGTTAGGAACCAGAGCATGTTAATGTGTTTCTCTACTAGAGCAATAAGAATGTAACTGAAGGCAGAAATACCATTCGTACTCTCTATGTAAATAGTTTTAGACAGTTTAAATAATTTATTATTGATAAGAAAGCCAATTGGTGTTTGTGACATAAATTATGGTTATGATTACAGCAGAAAATAATTTATAAAGCATTTATTTAGATAATAGAGCTGGGGCTAGAGAGATGGCTCAATGGCTACAAGATTAGCTGATTTCCCAGAAAACCTGGGTTAAATTTCCAGCACTCACACGTGGGCTCACAATCGTCTATAACTCTAGTTTCAGTGAATCTGATGCCCTCTGCTGGCAAAATGCCCATTCACAATAAGTAAGTTTTAATAGCTTATATGAGCTTTTGGTGCATAGACTCCTGGTATTACTTGCTTCCTTAGCCACTTGTAAAGGAAGAATGAGAAGGTTCCTGAATCATTGAGCAAAGCTTCACTCAATGGCTTCTGTATTGATTTTCTGCTAAATTCTCTTCCCTTAATTATCAGAAATGAAAGGAAATAGGATTATGCGAAGTGGGTTGTGCTAGCAACATGTCTACAGAACGGCTTAGCCTTTACAAAGTGGTGAAGGCCAGGGTAGATGTTGGAGGAACAGTCATGGTGGTCCCCAGAAGTCAGGATTTTGAAGCTACAAAAGGTTCGCAGGAGAGTTCTGTGAGTTCAAGGTCAGCCTAGATGACACAGTAAAACCATGTTAAAAGTTTCATTTTAATTTTGAGTGATTCTGCCAAATTTTCCTCCAAAAAGACAACCAAATTATATTCTTACTCTCACTAGGAAAATACTTTTTCTTGCATCACATGTTATTGTTTTTGTTATTTTAAAATTATCTTAATTTTATGTGTATGTGTGTCTGCACACACATGTGTGTGTCTGGTGCTTGTGATGGGCTGACATGTGGTGCTGGTAACTAAACCAGGTCTATGAGAACAGTCAGTGCTCCCTACCACTGGACCTTCTCTCCCACCCCTAGCTAAGATTAATATATTTTCTTTATTATATAGTAATTTATAATTATATAATATAGCATAATAATTTATTATATGTTAGTAAATTTTATTTTAATCAATTTGGTCTCTTTGATTTACACTTTCTGGGCCATTGCTGATGTTAGCAGTATTTTTATATCTTTAATTTTTTTCTGTATGTCCAGTGGCTATTTAAATTCTTATGAGTTAAATGTATAAAAATTTTGAAAAAGAAGAGAGCAAAGCATATTTGTGCTAGAATATTAGGGATTTTTTTTCTCTGAGATATTTTTCCTACCCCTAAAAATAAAAGGAAACATCAAATGCAGGTAATACCTGAATATAATATGACTATATCAGATTATGTTATGGGTGGAAAATTAATACTGAGAAATGCACTTTAGTTAGAAGAAAGAAAGTGGACAGGGCCCAGTCCCTCTCTTGGGTCTTGGGCAGAAAATAGGATGAGCACCAAGCACTTATGGGCTGAAGGATGATGTCATGCAGCACTGAAGGGATGATGTCACTGCTGGGTCAGGCAGAAGCTAATTACTGCAGTTGGCTCGGATTGGACAGCTGGGTTCTGCCGAAGCCTGTCCCAGGAGGTGGCAGTAAAGCCCCACTCACATAAGCCACATCCATCCCAAGGGAGGAAATGTTACCATTTGTCAGGAATCTTATATGAAGGCTCGTGTTTGTTCCATTTTGCCCATGCATCAGAAAAAAAATGGTCATTATCTATTTTGTATTAGATTTAATCGTGTGTATGTACATGTGTGTGAGACTGTGTGGGGGTATGTAAATGTGTGTAGGCGCTCATGGACATGAGGGGCATCAGATCCTCTTCAGCTGGAGTTAGAGGTGCTGGGAGCCTAACCCTGAGTGCACATTGGAAAGAGAATCCTAACCCACGTTGGCCATGGCTCTCTCCCAGGATTGTGCCAGTCTATACAATGCAGCCTCAGCCTTGAAGGCAGTTAGCAGATGCAATTGTCATCTGTCCATTGAGACAGATTCTCAATTTTAAAAACGCACAGCAGAGGGTTGGGGATTTAGCTCAGTGGTAGAGCACTTGCCTAGCAATCACAAGGCCCTGGGTTCGGTCCTCAGCTCCAAAAAAAAAAAAAAAAAAAAAAAAAAAAAAACGCACAGCAGAAGTTTGTTTGTTTGTTTGTTTGTTTGTTTTAGAGGAAACTAGCATCTAAGTTATGCCTAAGAATATAAGTCCTTAGTCCACGTCCCAAAACAGAAGTCTGAAAAACAAGACACTGATGAAAACTGAGTGGGGGTGGGGGTAGAAAAAGAGGGACGTGTCGGTAATATGGAGACTGGAGGGTTTTAAACCATGGTTAGAATGTATTTCTACTGCTGTGTTCGCAATAGCTGCTCCTGTTCTAAGTAGAACATTGTCCAGTTCTTTGAGTGAAGGAAGTTGTGAGAGACATTTCCCAAATTAAAGTGTTTCTTCTATGCAGACTATGCAGTGAATGACTGTCTTTTGTGCACTGGCTCTTGGAGGTCCTGATTCCTCAG